>NC_056750.1:637541472-637748972 GCF_019279795.1 Protopterus annectens
CTCCTTTTTCTGAGTCATCCTCAATTTGCCCTTGGCATCCACACTTTTTCTCCTCGATACACATCTGTCACACAAGACCAAAATACATTTCAAAACCTTCTCCTCAGGCTTTATGGCTATATGCTTCTCCATATAAAATACATGCATGAGAATCATTGCCCTTATTGCTGGAGTTCTTCCCAATTCTATACATTCAGTAACTTACAAATCCTTTGTCTCACTTCCTACTAACTCATTTTCTTTTTGTCTTCCAACCCTCGTTACACCTTCAAGGCTAAATGCTTATCTCTCCCATGTAACCTATGCTAACATGTTTTGCTTTTCTTCCATCCTCTATTCCTATCATGAGCACCTTCATGGGATGGTAACATTACCTTGATATCCTCCCAAAAAGACAAGAAGATATTTACACACACACACAACCTGCTGGAGAGACAGATACATCTCTTGTAGGAGAGACATATTTCTATTCACAAATGCATTTTATATGTGATCATATGCTGCTAGGAAGATGCATAGGAGTTTACATGTTGCTTCAGTAAGCTTAGGTAGAATCGTAGGTGTGTATCTTTTTAAATCTGAGTAAATGTGAACACCATTTCAAATGAATGCAATTAAGTTGTACACATTTTGATTGGATGATGAGTACTATTTAAATGGAATGTAGGTTGAAGAATTTTTTTGGTCTGAAGAAGCTCTTAAGTGAAAGCGCTTACCTCCTTCATTAAAGTTTTTATTTTTTATTATATGTTTTATGGTTATATCTTCATTTGAACTGCCTGGCTCGTATATTGTCACACTCATTGCTGCTATTATAGTTTTATTTTAGTTTATTTACTTTAACATTTATTTACTGGGAAAGTCCAACTTAGAACTAAGCCAATTTTCAGTGGAGCCCCAGGGAGAAATGCTCCAGACACATGCCTTTGTAACATGGGAGGAAACCAGCGTACTTGATGGAAACCCACATGAACGCAGGCAGGACATGCAGACTCCCCACAGAAGGCACTCCAGCAGACATTCGAATCAGAGAACCTCTTGCTGTGAGGTGACAATGCTATCACTGCACCACTGTGCCGTCCATTCATTCTGAACTTGTAGTCTCAATAAAGCCCAACATTAAATAAAGGTAATGTATTAGAGACAATAGAAGACTGATGAACACTAAAATAAAGCAGCTGAAAGTAGAAGTCATTAAAGACCATATTCTGAATGTCAGTCCACAATGAAGCAATTCTGAATCATGTCAAAAAACTTGAAACTTGTGTCACACATTTTGGTCACTCGTTTAGTCCCATTAGGGCATCCAAATAAGTGGCAACACTAGCTAGCTGAGGGTGAGGGACATAAATCCTTTCATATTGTTCACTAGTACAGAGACATCTTGTAGTGCAGTGCAGAATTAATAAGTGCACAAACTGATGCCAAATAAAATAGTTAAATGTGCAGTCATACACCTCCATTAAGGACAATAGAGCAAACAAAAAAAAAAACAAATCCACTGGTTTCCCATAAGTATGATAGCTGGTTCAAAACTCATCATTTGCTGCATCAGTTCAATTTCTTTGAGAAATTCAGTGTGTATTAACAGAGAAAGACTCATACCTAGTGTCTCAAAAAACACCTTCTTTGTAAGGAAAGAATTTCTATTACAAAAACAGCTAGTGTATAAAAAGGCATGAATAATTCATGATGAGCAATTAAATGGCCATAAACATAATTATCTAAAGGTTGTGCTCCATTTAAATTTCTGGTTCATTCCTTTGGGAACAGAATATTACACTGCAAAATGTAATGCGTCTCTGTCTTTGAACTACATTTTAGCATCCATTTGAAATGTATCTATGTTTTTATAACAGTATGTCTTACATTTATTTGAACTGACATATTCTAAGTTTTGATATATCAAGAAACATTATACCAAAGGACTTGTCAACATTTTAGATTTTATATTCCTACAATGTTCCTTTAATCTAGTTGCAAATTTCCTCTCTGATTCTCCAGAACAAGACATCTCACACTAACATTGCATCAGATATACCACATCTCTGTTTTCACAGAAGTTCAGCCCACATAATTTCACTTTACAATTATTAGTCAACACAAAGCATTCTTGGTTTATAAACTAACATATACAACAATGGACACAGTTGTGGTCTAAAACACCACTATTCAGTGATTTAAAAAAAAGCTATTTAGAGTGCCCAAGGGGTAGCAGTTGTTAAATCACATGCTTTGTTATACGGTCTCCCCTAGAAAATGAAATAGAGAGTCCATTAGGAATGGCACTTTTATCACTGTCATCTTTTAAAATTACTAACCAACATTTCTGAATATGCACCACTCTTCCATGGAAAAAACTATTTGCATGACTAGAGAGAGAATTTTTTTGGGGGTTGTTAATCTTAGTTTTATACCTTACAGAAGTCTCATTAGCATAAATCAAGTCGACTCAAATTCAAACAGACTTGCCAATATGCTTTCTTAATAGCTTGCACAGGGACTTGTTGATGCAAAAAATAAGACTATCAAATATTTATTTTCTCGAAAAAAGTCAGTCCACTGACTGTAAATTTCCCTGGCCTTGCAAAATTCTTCATACAGCAACAAAATTAAAAAAACTGGATAACAGCTGATGCCACTAAGAACTGTATTAAACAAACTAAATAGAAAAAGGTCAAATGTTATCACTGATAAATACAAAATTTGAAGTAAAGCCACATCTAAAAAAATGAATAAAACATTTACATAAGGAAAAAGTACATTTCAAATTCAAAATAAATATCCTTGAAAATATAAAAGTCCTGAAATTGATTACCAACTTTCCTACATAACAGTAATACTAAATCATTCATGTAGCATAAATAATACATTGCCAGGAAAAATAGTAAATGCTATACATATACAATTTTTAAGTAATCCCACCGTAAGATTTGTGTAAAAGAGGTCAAAGCAAGTACCCACCATAGTGCTATATTTTTGGTGGTGCTGCGGTAGCGTTGTCACCTCTCAGTTAGACGTTGCCCGTTCGATTCTCAGTTAGAGCGTCTTCTGTGTAGTGACATGCGTGAATGGGCATTCCTTTGTTGAAGGTTGTGCATTAGGCCCGGCAAGCCAGTATGTAAAAATCTACTGCCAATCATTAGCGGACCGGAGTTACGCTGTGGCAACCCCTAACTGGGAAAAACCGAAAGACACAAACAAACATTTGACCATCAAAAAGAACAAAAATATGGTGAAGACAGAAACAAGAATTTCTCACATACAACAGAAGTAGTAGGGCCTGACCTTAAGAAGGGATTCAAAGCTTCTAGGCCAGTGTTATTCTATATACTTTTATATAATTAATTTACATCGGTGAAAACCTAGGAATAATTTTGAGCATATGAATCCATTCAATTTTCTCAATACAGATGAAGGATCCTTCACAAACGATCCTAGTTTGGTTACAGACTTCATAAAAAAGTATTGATAATAACTCCAATCTCATCTAAATAACCTTGACATATGCTAATTACAGGTTTTCTCAGAGTTCCAAGGAAATGTTAAACTATAGCTTAGACCAGCTGAAACTGTAACCTGCTTTGGTGGGGTTCATGTTTATCTTTATAAAGTGGCTAGTTGTCTTCTTACTAACTACCACACATGCATGGATATTCAAAGAATTTGTGCTGTGTTACTTATTTTCAAAGAATTTAATCTATGCAGATCCAAGTTTCTACTTCTTCTTCTTTTGGCTTTTTCCAAAGGATCATCTGTCCGCTCATGATTGGCAGTGGAGTTTACAGTGTCAAGTTGCCAGCATGGTGCCCAACCTTCTACAGAAAGGACACACATGCACACACTCACGCCTAGGGCCAATTTAGAGTGTCCAATCCACCTACAGCATGTCTTTGGGATGTGGGAGGAAACCGGAGCACCAGGAGGAAATCCACGTGACCACAGGGAGGACATGCAGACTCTGCACAGAAGCAGATCCAAGATTCTACTACAGAACATTAAACAGCAAAACCTGAAGCATCAGAAATGCTGAAAATTAATGATTACAGAATGGTGAACAGTAAAGCATAAGTGTTTTTTTTTTTTGGCTCCCTTGCACACCCTCATGTAGAGGCAAGAATGCCATCCCTACAAACGTATATATACTAATTCCAGAGTCATCCCAATTTGAATAATGGAAAAATCTCCCAAAAAAAGAGAATCATTTCCATTGCACACTTAGAAACCACACCAGCAGTTATTTCTTATGGAAAGCCGTGTTTTGTGCCATGTTTTGTACTGTGTTCCTTAACAGCTTTTGCTTTGGGCAATTGATGCTCAAGGAATTTCTCACTGGCCACTTTTAGATATACCCAGATCCACCCACATATCAGCTCTGTTTTTTTTTTTGTTTATTGAAGTTTAAAAGTACAAGATTAGGACTTTTGCATGATACATACAATTGCTGTCTTTATAAGGAAGAGCAGAGATTTCCTGGAGTGCCCCTAGCATTGCACTGCTACTCGTCTATGGTTAGACAAGCATGCCAATGATGCCATCACTATTTGCCACATCCATTGTGATGTCACATTTTGGTCACTCCTTTAGTCCCATTAGGACATCCAAATAAGTGGCAAGACTAGCTAACTGAGGGCTGGGGGGAGGGCAGAAATCCTTTTATATTGGTTTGGATATGAGGAAAGTTATTAACTGGATGACCCTAACAGTAACAAGAAGTAACCACATTTCACAATAGTTGTTGCAGCCAGTATTGTTTTCTTGTTAAGGAAATGGGGAATGATGGGTTCCCCTTTAACTGGTCACATTCTAGCTGCTTGCAGATTAATGTTTGAAGCTCTACTTGAGTAGTGCATAGCCCTCGCATCAGGGTGCAGGGGGTAAAAAGCACTTTTTTAAACATGCTGGCAGTGTTAAATATGTGCATTTATGAGTGACTGGCATTCAGTTAGTAGAATTTGAGCAGCTGATAGTCAAGGTGGTAAAGCAGATCTAAACAATGGAGGGACAGAATGGAGAGTTAATTTTTAGTAATAATTAAAAACAATAACATATCATGTCTGTTATGCTAGAAGAGTAATGTTGATATAAAAATACTGTATGCATTTACTTAAGGTTCACTTTTATGTAATTCAGGAACTTCTTAATAAATAATAGGTTCACTACTGTAAGTTACAACTCCTTTACAAGGAGACCCTGTGTATGATGAGGAGCTGAAATGCTGGTGTGGTTGGAACAAATAGCTGCAAGATGTGTTACCCGGACAAGTTTTATCTTAAAATAATCTATAGTTTAAGTCATCATTATTATGTTCACTTTGAAAAAAATGAATCTGTACTTGATAGCATTCAAGCTTTGTCTGATGGAAATGAATTTCTGTGGCAATTGTGATTTGTTTCACTGGGTGTCCATCAAGAGAAAGGCCGCCTTGTACCCCTGATGATTTAGTAAGTGGCAGGATTTGTAAGAGACAGAAATATGTGGTATTTACCTCAGTCATTAGACAGTGTGCAACATGGAAGATAAAATTAGCAAAACAATGAAGACAAAAATGCCCCCCCAGGATATACATAATATAGTGCTATGAAGCTGGTCGACATAGGAAACGAGATCTGAATAACGACGGCCGCTGAAAGGTCTGGCAGATGGCAAACAGAAAATTAATACAGACCTGCTTTGGAACGGCTCCATTAGATAGAAAATTATTGCCTATCCAAAGGTTATATAACTTTAGTTTAGATTTATGGGGGTGATGTGTGGATGAGTGTCTCCAGATCAGTCAGGGCTGTCATTTACCTATTTTTGTTTTGTAGTTTTGATGAATCAGGACAGGGTAGCCGTTCCTAATTTACCTTAATACAACCAGGCTGAGACAGCTGTTAGAGGACAAGGCTTTTCATTTGAGTCCTACTATCATTTATGTCTAGTAAATCCTCATGGGAAGTGTCATCTAAGTCCAGTAATGGGAAAAGTTCTCACTATGTTGTGGGGCATTACCTTGGTTGTCCCTGATCGTCTCCGTAAGCTTTTCTATAGCTGTCATCCAAAGAGACAAGCAAATACCAGGACTCATCTGTCAACAATGATCTTGCAAAACGTTGAGTCATCAAGAACAAGGAGCTACATAGGTTCCAGAGGAATTTAGGCGGATCTTTAGATTTTAACTCACATTCTACCTTGTTTGAATGGAACTGTGAGCATTAAGCCCATCTTACATGAACTCCATGGTAAGGTACAGGGAATATGTCTCTTTCATCCTGAGTGTGTGATTTATTTTAAATTTTTGAAGCAAGTAATGTGATTATGAGCCGATATTTAAATGCTCTGAATTTATGGATGTTACATCTGATGAAGCTTTATTGCGAAAGGTGACTAGCGTTTTCATGTCAGAAATAAATTTTATGTTTTAACAGATATCTTCTGGCTATGTGGCTCTACTTTTTATATGGTTTATTTCCTTGCTAACCACAGGATTTGTCGGTATGCTGAGGATTTTGTTCTTTGCCTTGTTCCTGTTGCTACTGGTGTCTTGGACACGCGTATCTCGGCTATGAATGGTGTCCTACCCCTGACTAGTAGTCTACCTGTGAGAACTCTATTAACTGTTTGTGAACTTATGGATGCTTCTATTAAACCATTATTGGATGAAACTGAACAAGTTACGGCTACCATGGGAGTTGAAGAGGCTTGGTTTTGACCTACAACAATATGTAGGTAAACTTGAGCTGTTTGAACATAAAATCACTCCCCATAAATACTTACAATGGCAGCATCTAAGCTTTGAAGTATACCAAAAATATAAAGTTGTTCCTAGAAGTCTATGTATCTTAATGATGCCGGCGTATAGAATGAAATATCCTGATTTACTTAAGAATTGGCAACAAACTAATTTGCAAAGTTTATTTGAATACATGAAGCTTATGAACATGTTTTTTGAACCAAATGAGAAGTTGCTTAAACTAGAAATAGAGCAATTATATGCTGAATTTGTAGAAGAAATTGAATGTACACATTTTAAAATTCTTTGAGACACTTGATCATAGAACAGCCTATGAACAATGTCTCATAGAAACAAAGAAGAGCAAGATTAAAAAAGATTTACATGATTTTAAATATGGCCACATCTTCTCATGGTCCAGTAAGAAAGGAGAAAATACCATGAGTGAACTGGCCACTGCTAACCCAGATTTATGCTCTTAATCTACTGTTGAACTCCGGTGTACGGTTGTTGATTCTAATATTGTTACAGCACTAGATCCAGTGGATTTTTTTCCAAGGTCCAACAATTGCCACTGTCAGAGCCAAAACCGAGAAGGAAGAGCTACTGAATCAATTGGAAAGGGAAGAAATCGGACCATCGCCCTATAACAAGGAGCCAAATGAAAAAATGAGCAACGGACACACCTTGGTGTTTAATTTATCTAAACAAGTACTTAGTCAGAATGAACTGCTTGTGCTCAGCACAAGACTGGCCTTTATTCCAGCAGGTATCTCAGCACAAGACTCGCCTTTATTCCAGCAGGTATCTCCGATATTTCTCAAATGCTGATAGAAATTAAATGCTTTATTCGTTCCTTGCATTTAAAGGTGTTCTTTGGTAATCAATGTTCTAACGTGTCTGAGTAATGGAAATGAAGAAGCACTTTTGTTCCTCCTACTAACCCTTTAATTTGTACATTTGAGAAAGCCACAGAGCACGATGCTTATGAATTTAATACTAAAAATAGAATAATGTCATTTCATAATGTCAATTTAGAACAGACTAAAGCTCTTAATGATCTAATACATGATGAGAGTATAGATATTAAAGGTGCCGACATAATTTTAGATATTGAATTTTATATGGATAGTATATTTACCATGTTATATACTGAAAGTTATAAAGTAATTGATAAAAATGAAGCCATGGTAATGGTTAGGCGTATTGAATGTTTGCTTGAAGATGTGTTGCTTCAAGGTCAAATATCTCTAGAAATGTTTAATTATTTTGCTATCAGCATACCCAGGATCCCATTATTTTATAGCTTCCCAAAGATACACAAGTCCCTTTCTAATCCACCCTTTAGGCCAATAGGCTCAGTAGTCCACTTTCTGGCCAAAACTATTTCCAATTTTTGGACTTAAAATTGAATTTAAGTTTGAGAAATGTTAATATAATTGTTAAGGATACTTCTGATGAGTCTATATTAAAATACTGAAACCTCACTTATTTGAATACCTAAACGCCGACACATAAATAGCGAACCGTGAACACACCGAATGTCCTGAAGCACGAAATTTGAAATATCGAATTGTCATAGTTGGCCAACCCCACCACCCGCTACATACTACCTACCCAAACAAAATAAATAATCCACACTTCCCCATATCTACATTTCACCCATATATCCCATATCCTAATCAAACATTCACTACACACAAATGTATCTAACTATAAACAAACACCACACAACTACGGAAAAAGTATACTTTACATATACATTCAGCTACACAACAATATCACTATAGTAATGCACTTATCATAACCCTACTTCTAACCCTAAAGTAAAGGTTGCATGTATTACCATGTATGCACTTACCTTAACCCGCACCCTAACCTTCAGGTCCATAACTATTGCACATTTACGCTAGGGAGCTATACCGGATAAGGGCCAACTATGACAATTAGATATTTTGAGTTTCGCACTTCAGTATGTTCAGTGTTTTCGTGGTTCACTATTTATGTGTCGGCGTTTAGGTATTCACGTACGTGAGGTTTCGTTATTTTAATATAGACCCACTTCAGATTTTCTTAAGCAATTGTTTGACTGGTCACAAAGTGAAGAACTGTCTAATTGTTACTTCATCACTTTAGATGTTGCTTCAGTGTTTATGATCACGAACACCAAGGAAATAGATTATACAAGAATGCAGTTATTGTTCACCCCAGGCTTTGATAGAATGATAGATCTGATTTGTGAATTTCTTGAGATTGTGTTAACTAATAGCATATTTATTTTCCAAGATAAGTTATTTAAACAATGTCAAGGGGTGGCCATGGGAACGCTAGTGGTGAATACTTACACTAATACTGTGATGTATACGTGGGAATGTAAATATATTTTTAATGCAGAAGAAAATCCTTATTATTACTATATTGTCTTTTATTGTAGGTTTATTAATGTCATTTTAATTTGGAAGGTAAACCTTTTACAACATGAAGAATTTTATTGTTGTATATCAACTACTACTGATTTTTTAAAGTTTAAGACGAATATACAAGAAAATAAGATTGATTTTCTTGACTAACATAAATAAAGATCCTACAAGTAAACTAGAAATATCTATATATAAAAAGAGTATTAAAAGTAATAACTATTTACACAGCTCAAGTATGCATCTACCCTTTGTATTCAATAATATTGTGACTGGCCAAATAGATAGAATTGCTCAATTAAACATGAGGGATACAAATATGGCTGATCAGATGGCAAATTTATCTACAGACTTTGTAAATAAAGGGTACAACTCTGACAGAATAGTTGTTTTAATGAATAGTGCTATGGAAAAACATGCAACAGTTTTTAAACCCACATTCTCAATGAATGATAATGTTAATTCTAATACCTTGCCTAAACATAATGATCAGCTTAGATGTACCTTAACTTATGATAAAAACACTAGATGTATACAATATATTATATGGAAATATTGGTGTGTTGTAGAGTAGGTACTAGAATTAAACTCAAATGCTACACTGGAACTTCTTGTGGGTTCAAAAGAAGTCAGAACAAAAAAGTTTCAAAGGGATTCCGCTGCATATTAGAGTGGGTTGACCTATCCAGATCCCTCCAATAAATGGGGAGAATGCTCTTCTGTTGCTTGACAACAGCCTCTGGGGCGAGGTCAGGATAATACATATGCCCCAGCACTGGTTCCAGCTAATGAAGAAAACAAAGATGGCATGGTCAGGAGATCAGAAAGGATTGAATGAGGATTTTTACTAGCAACAAGGGGTGAGACCAAAGATGAATTTCAACAGGAAGAATGGCATGAGGCGGAAACAGTGATAGATGAACAGACCAATATGGACATTTTAAGAAAGGTGTACAACACAGATTCTGATATTACTTTATTTAATTTTTCTAGCAGAAATTTTGATTATAATCATGCTGATTTACTAGCTAAAGGATTCAAATTTGTACCCTCAGCTAGGGCCAAAGTTGAACAGACATTACTTGACTTAAAATTGTTTGTCAGGAAATGTAATCCAACAGTATGGTTCGGGAACATAGGTGGAAATAGTACTAATGGTTTTGATGGAGTTTTTTTTTTTTAATCTAGTATTTTTAATCCTTCATGTAACAATTCATTACAATTGTTTGAACAGTTATGTGAAAGAGATGTACATAAGATTTTGAATTAACCTGTTAAAACCCACAGCTTTAACCTTAATAAGCAAGAAAGAGACATGTTTATCTGATATTGTCAATGGCAAGAGTGTGAGAATTATGAAACTGGATAAAGGTGGTGGTGGGGTTATTATTATGGATGTGGAGGATTAAGTGAACAGAATGAATGTTTTATTATTTACTGATTATGAAGAAATATCTAAAAATGAGTTGAACATTGCGTATAGTAAAATAGATGCCCAACTATAAGATATGTTCATGCAGGACCGGATGAATGAGAGTGAATCTGAATTTTTGCTAAATAAATATCCGGTAGTTGCAGGGATATGTGGGATACCTAAAATCAACAAAAATTAGAATAACCTCTCACTTAGACCGCTAGTGAATAGAAAAAGAAGTAAAACTTATTCATCTCTAAGTTTGTAGACTATGAATTAAAGAAGTCTATTTCATTAATCCCCCAAATATGTCGAAATTAATGGGATTTTTTTAAGCAAATTATCTAATGTGTAGTTTAGGACCGATTACTTATTAGTCACTATTTTTGTAACTAACTTGTACTCGGCCATTCCTCATATGGAAGGTTTAAGCTGGTTTGAAAGCATCCTGTTAGATTTACAAGTCTTGTCTCAGGACCGTATTAACATGCTTGTTATTTTAATGGAGATGGTTTTGAAAAACAATTTTTTGTACTTCGAAGGCCAACTTTTTAGACAGTTAAATTAGGTGGCTATGGGGGTGTCTTGCGCCCCCAGTTTTGCCAATTTGATCATGGCATATTGGGAAAATAATGTATTTAATTCCTCATTTTCTGACTGCTTTTTATTCTATACTTGATTTTTGGAATATTTTTATTTTATTGGTAGAAAGTGAAGCTAAATTGATGGAATTTTTGGAGTACATTAATAATGTTAGCTCATGTTTGAGGTTTGTCCATGTTTTTAATAAGGACAGAATAGTGTTTTTAGATGTTGAACTAATGAAAGATTATGATAGCAATTGTTTTGTTTCAAACATCCATATGAAACAAACTTTCTCAAATAGTTATTTACATTTCCAAAGCTGTCACCCAAAATTTCAAAAGAAAGCTGTAGTTAAGGGACAGCTGGTTAGATTAGCCAGAATGGTGTCTGAAGACGAGACATTTTTGAGGGAAGTTGATATATTGTTGGAGATGTTTTCGAAACATGGTTACCCTTATGATTTTCTGACCCCTATTAAGGAAGAGGTGGTTGATACAAGATTTAGGAATATCTACCACCCCCTATTGGTTAAAATAACAGATAGGGAGTCAGAATGAAGCATCAATGATGCAAATTATATGCATCCAACATGTTCAACTACTGAGGTAGGCATCAAAGACTTCTACAAATCTTGTATTCTAACTTTCACATTGGACTCCTATGAGATAGCAAATATGGTTAGGAATAATGGATTTATTGTCTTCTAATTTTCAACTTCAGAAATTGTTGGGTACTGTTCCATCATTCTGTTTTTAGGAGAAACACATGTTTTAATGGATTGCTAGAAAAACCTTCTTCTAACAACATAAGGGAAGGAGTAGTTAAAACAAAGTCCAAATGTGGATGGTGTTCCATGTGTAGGTTTATATTAACAGGAAATTCAGTAACAATAAATGGGAAACTTGTCAAGACCAAGGGTAGGTATAGTTGTGGGACTAGCCGGGTGATATATACAGCTTGTTACCAACAGTGTTCTGCTTTTTACACCAGCGAGACCACAAGAAAGGTGAGGAATTTGAAATATGAGCATGAGAGGGATATTCAGAATAATAAAGATTTTAATGCATTATATAGACACATAAAGGAGTTCCCATCACATGATTTTAAGTATTTGTTATTGAACAATTACAAGGGGATGTGAGAGGTAAAAGTATTGAAGACCATTTGTTGGTGGGAGAATTAATGGGGCAACTTACATTAAATGCACACATTTTTCCTGTGCTTAATGAAGCTCTTTCCATTGTTACTGTATTGAAACTTAAGAACTTGGATTGATAATGTTTAATGTTAAATCAAATTTGAAAACATTTTCAGTTTTAACTAATGTATATTAACACATTTTATATTTTTCATATTTAAATATTCATATGCTTTTACAGACATTATTTTTTATTCTACTATAGCTGTTTGACACTTTAAATGTAATTAATGATGGCAGTCATGTGATTTTAAGTGCATTTAAACTATGTGAATTTGTTGTGGAGTAGTTCTGAAGAAGTCCCTTATGGGAAGAAAGTGCTTAACTGCTACTTTGTTGGTTAATAAAGTGTGATGATTTGAGTCTCCCTTGCCTGGGTTCTTGGTGTGAGAACATGAAGAATTGGTGTTATAAAGAACAACCAAGAAATATTAATAATGTAGCTACTTCACAAGGGTTTTAATTGTGTTTACTGCTCTCATATTTATACTGACAGTAGTGTACAACATCCTTTAACTGGAAAACCATTTATATTGTATGTTTATGGTACCTCTAATACAAAAAATGTGATCTATATGGCCAAATGTGTTTCCTGCACGCTATACACTGGGAAAACTAATTGGAAGTTAAAAAAGCATATTGGCAGTCATCTGTCTGAAATTTCGAGGAAGAGAGTGACAAATGCTCTTTCTAAGCATATGTTATGTACATAGGTTTTTGTTTATGATTTTACAAGTTATACAAACACCACTCAGGGGTGGGGATATGATAAAGAGGAATTAAGGTGTATCTTAAGATTCTGAGCTCACATTCCACCTGGTTTAAATGGAACTGTGAGCATAAAGCCCATCTTATATTAACTCAATGGTAAGGTAATCTTGAGCATGTGATTTAGTTTAAATTTTTGCAGCAGGTCACATGATTATGAGTTTATATTTAAATGCTTTGAATTTTATGGATGTTACGCCTGATGAAGCTTTATTGCAAGAGAGTTAGTTTTTCATGTGAGAACTAAATTTTACGTTTTAAGAGACACCTCATGGTTCTTTAGCTCTGCATTTTATAAGTTCCAAATACTCATGGCAGAGAGACTTGTATTTTTAATTCTAAGTTTTATGAAATGACCTATATTCATTAATAAATATTGATATTATACCAGGAGCATTGTTTGCCGAGTACAGACGGAGTTGCTCTAGTGTTAGGTCAGAACAGGACAAAGAGTTTTGGGGACATGTAACACCTGGCCCAAATACTCTGCCCATTTTCCTAAGTTTTCGATAAATATTCATATCCTCCGTGTAGCATAAAAATTTTATTATGTCTATCCCATGGATTCTCAAATCTTTTTTTGATACTGCTGTGGATTAAGTGTACTGAAGGAGTACCAGTGTAAGGGCTGAATAAGTGAGCAAAAACACATTTTTACAACTATGATTCTGAATATTTACAGAGTATAAGCCATCATTATCATCATCAACCCCCTTTCCCCATTTTTCTACATGGGGTCAGGATGTCACATCAGCTCCTTAGATTCATTGCCACTCTCCTATCTTTTTTAACTGTCACGCCTGTCGCAGGTCTTCTGTCATGAAATCCATTCATTCCTTTGTTGGATGCCCTTATTTCCTCATGCCCACCTTCAGTCTTTCCGAAATCTTCTTTACGAAGTCATCTTCTGCTGTCCTGTACTTGCACCCAAACCACTGTGAACTGTTCTGTTTGACCTTCTCCGCAACTGCGGGTACTTTGGCTTCTGGTCTGCTGTCCTCATTTCTTCATCTGTTCCACAGTGTGCATCTTACCACCCATCTCAGTCCCTTTCATCACCATTATGTCGTTTCCCCAAATGTTCCGTCTTTGCCCATGTTTCTGTACCGTACCATAGTAATAGTCACACCATTGTTTAGTACACCTTACTGTTTTGCTTCTTTGGAATTCTCTATCACACATTGCCTGTGATACTCTGTAGCAACTGGCTGCCACCCCACTGATTCTAGCTTTGAACTCCTCATTCAGACTTGCCCTATCCTCAGCCACTCCTCCCAAATGCTTGAAGCTGTTAATCAGTTTCACTATTATCCTGCCTATTTCAATTTTCAGCTTCTTCTGACTTCCTCCATTTGTTGCCATGAAAAACTGCAGTAACATTTGGGATATTTGCAGTATACCTTATTTCCACCTGACCAAGGACAAAAAGCCAAGCATCCACAGGAAAAGGCAAACAAGACACCATGGAAAAAACTGAATAGGAAACCAAATCCACCCAAGTAGAATGGAGACTGTTGACAATGCATTCACCCCAGAGGACAGACTGTAGGAAGACTAGAACCTGGGAACAAGGTGACATAAGGAAACTAGACAGGAAATTGAAAGGCTGATGGGTAGAAATTATCTACATAATTTTGAGAGTTGACCGGAAAAAAACTCTGTACAATATGTTTTCTTTATGAAAGCATATCTGGACATTAATTTATGGTGATTTCATTTAATTAAGAAGGTCTTAAACACTGACTCTAGAAGTACTGGATGACTGCACACCTCCTGAGGTTTAAGGATCTTGTAATAACTCTTAAAGAGTAAAACAGATGCTGAAGGATCAACCTTTAATGGATAGAGCTCTCTTGGTTTTAACTGCTCAACCGGGTTTGGTTTGGAGATAGGTAAAACTAAAGTGGGAAGACAGGACATCTTTACAACGTTTTGCATTTGCACATGTATTGTATATGCTTTCATAGTTTTAAATACAGTTTATTCCATCTAAAAATTATCAAAGAATGTCTTGAAATTTTCATATGTTCACTACTGATCACAGAATTCTTAGTGGAACAATGAGTTTCATATATATCAACTATTTTTTAATTCATCATACAGTGTTATAAATTTATGTTTACTTTTTGAAGTGAAACTTCTTAAGGAATGGTAGTGTGAGTTCGTAGTGAAACAGAAATGGAACTCAGACTCCGCCCACTGCACCGGGCAGTTTGCTTCATAGAGAGGTAGTGTGACTTCCAACTCAAACTCCACCAGCGCGCACATATACACACACAAATGTGCTGTATCCCATGGAACTTGTTGACAATTTTAAGCTGTGCCTTATGACAAGTATTCTATTACTTACCTTTATGGAAAAATGCACTTACTGACATTTCAGAATTGCTTCAGACTGCTAATTTTGTTCAAAACTAACTACTATGTAGTAATCATTGTCAAGTGCTGAATAAAATGGGATGTTAAACTAGACATGAATATAACCATCTGCTCCCTGTCCATAATCTGGTACTTGATTCTCACTGATGTGACTGCTACTCAGTACTCAGCCCTCAGGTTCTTAGTTAAGATAGTTTGCTTGCTTCAGAAGTTGTGAAAATATTAAATTGTTATTCCATCTTTTCTGATGAGCAGGCAAGTAGTGGTGTTGTGTGTGCCACCTCCCCCCACAGTTTTCAACCAGCCATCTAAAAAACACTCATACTGTGGAACAAATAGGCAAAATATGGAATAAATACTAACACCTTACTAACAACTGCAACACAGGTCCACATGGGATGGCTAAAATTTGAAACTTTTTGTGAAAAAACAGTTCTTTCGATTAATATTTCTTCTACCATAAGTAACTGTTTAAAATGCTTTTAACGCTGAATGTGCGGACAAGCTCTTAAAATGTGGAATTTCAGGGAATATTGCATTTTTAAGCCCATAAATGAGGGACGTTCCTTGTAATGAGGTAACTAAAATATGTTAAATTAATAAAAACATTTCTTTAAAAAAATAAAATGAATGTGCATGGTCACCATGCTTGGTAGAAGTAAAACTTCTATACGGGAGTGCGAAGGAGCTTATACTGTACTGTACCATTTGCTTTCCTTCACACGTCCTTACAGAAATTTCACTTCTACCTCGCCTGGCATCCACTCACATTTTTTTTAAACAGTTCTGCTATACAGTTTGCATATGATTCCCATAATACTTTGCTTATAGTTTAAGCAAGGCAGTGATCACAATACATTGCTTATGTTCCTCTAGAACACATGCATAGAATTTAGATGTCCTGAGTAGGAATTTCTGCTACAAGTTACTGTGTAGATATTTAACTAGTCACAGATCCCCCTATCGAGAAGACACTCCCTTCTGGGCATACTCTTCAAATGCCTCTCCGATTAACATATACAAAATACATATCCATCTCAGTACACCCTATACTCAAGCATCCTGATCATTTCTCATTACTGATGAATTTCTTGATCCTTTGTTCATGTTGACTGTACTTACCAGATACCTTATTTTATTTAACTAGTCAGTTACCAAGAGGTGGACAGGCTGACTGCACTTTTCAGACATAATCTGCTATTTCTAATGAGCAATACTACAGAAATTGTCATTACTTTGATAATCCTAATAGTTTTTATTGTTGCTGTACATGCAAACCAAACCTGCTGCCACACTGTGTAAAGAATTTATTTGAGTATATTCTAGCCATGCTCCTGTAAACTTATCTTCCTTTATACCTTATTGTAAATATGACCTTCTTCACTGCAATTTTTAGTCAACATTGATTTTAACATACATCACCAGTACGTGACAGAATTTCAGAGCATAAAAGGCACTTTCATTCAGAATAGCATGAAGCCTGCCTAACCTCCAACAGAAGCTTGACTAGGCTAAAAATGCATAGGTTTATATAACATACAGACATATTAAAAAAACTCTAAGAACATATGACAGGAGTATCAGAAAATATAACAAGTAGATCATGGGTTTCTCCGCTGTTAGCACTGATAAGCTCATTACTTACTCATAGGCAGAGATAAACTTATTCCATACTCTTATCCTTTTGGAAAGCTATAGCTCGTACATTTTCTTAAGATAACATTTACTTTAGCCAGTAACACAAGAGCCAGTAACACAAGAGCCAATCACATCATTTGAAACATGCCTACAAAGTTCTAATTATGAGCTAAAAGAAATTAGAATGACAAAAGCAGACCGTGTACTTCAAAATGTCAATACAATTCTGGGGAACCAGGGATTAATTATTGATTTGGTATTTAACCTTATGGTGTTCCTGAATACATAGGATACTCAGAGATAGTCCCACAAGAGTACACCATCTATGTTTTTAGGGAACAGCACAGAATAGGTCTGTGTCATCTTCACCTTGACGTAACATTTGGTTATTAGAAAAGATCACACCATTATGGATACAATAAGCAATGTGTCACACTAATACAACATAGCGAGCATGTGGTCATCTTTGTAGACATCTTTGTAAAAGTCTGTTACAACAATGCACTTTTCATGTAGTACCCAGTAATTCTGATCATCAGACTACTTTATTGTGGCATTAGTATTGACAGGAACCATCCAAAGTGTGATTGTACTATATCGAGCAGTTTCAGGAAATGTCTTAACTAAGGTTAAAACACACATTTTTTTTAGTTTACAGAAAAGTAAATTCATGTCTGTCTTTGTGTTTTTCTACAAGAAACTCGTACCTCTCATCAAAGCCATAGAAAGGGCAGGATGAAGGGTCAACTGCCCCAGGTTTGAGCTGTTAGGGGTGTGACTGGCACTTTTGAAGAGGTGCTGATTTCTCCCTTAACATAAAAATATTCTTGGTAAGCATTTAAGCAACCATGGTTGCTTGATTATGCTACTTTAATGGTATGTAATGTGTGAGAAATTTTGCAGAGAGTTAATATCTCTTTGCTATTAGCAGTATATACTGATTATATTGTAGCATTTCAACAGTGATTTTTTTTCCTTCTTGTCTCCTGTCTGTGACATTGTAATGGAACACCAGTTGCCAAGTGGGGACATTGCCCATGACATGAGCAACCCTGCTATGGGGGCAGCCTCTCTGCCTCTTATGTAGTTAACAGTTATATTAAACATTTAATGAATATCTCAGAGATTTATAGAAAACATTTCTGGTTAGTTCTGTGACTACTATGAAAGCTGACTAATTTTAACCAACTAAGCTGATTATCCAAATAGGTTTTAATCCACATACCATTGGTCTGCCACTAGAACTTCTGTCTGGCTATCAGCATCATTAGATTTTAACTTTTGATTTAAACACTAACATGTCATGTCAGATGACCTGATGTGATCATATTAGCTTCTTATCCCAGCTCTTAATATGCTCTGTCCAAAAGAGACATTACTTTATTCCCCCTGTGCTCAGCAGATGAATTTTTCTCTCATCTTCAATGGATTTTGAAACTTCTTCACCTACATAATCTCAGTCTCAAGTGTGATAAGTTCCTAGTGCTTGTCTATACTGATCTTTACAAGGCTGCATATCAGCATACATTTATTCACTTTTGGAAAATGTATGCTCAGAGGCATTTCCTGTTGCCATAACTCACAAGGATAGTTTCCCAGTAGTAGTGACCAGTCTAGAAAGATTTCAAATCTCAGTGGCCATACACACAGAATAATATTTTTATGCATCTGTGCTATTCTAGCATATTAAATACTCACTACAAATTTCCTAGGTGTCCTGGGATAACTAGTTTTGTACTAACTCTATAATACTGATCAGAACCCTGGTGCAAACTCCATAGTCATTTCCTTATTATTTTACAAGAAATAAAGCTTTAAGGACTCTCAATGTCGCATCATTAATGCTGACGTTTCACTATCACATGGATGTACATTAACAGAAGTCATAGTTTTAGTTTTTGATGCTTGACAAGAATAACAGCCGTTTACTTCATAGGTTGGTACTTCAGTCACAGCTTTTTGATTATCTGTACATTCAGTTTATCCTTAGATAGCATACATTTAATGGAGTTTTTGACATCACCCAAAATGCATTCTGTGACGTAAATGTTTTGCCTAGGTATGTGATTAGTGCAAAATATCATGGAGTCAGCCATTTCACTGGACTAACTTTGGTTTTCATTTAAGATGACAGATTAATGGCAAGTGTACAAGGTGTATCAGCAAGAACTGCAAGAGTGGTGCTACTAGCATTCATCCTTTGATCCCTGTACTGATCGATGATTTGATTTTTAGCATTCTGTAGAAAACTTTGGCTTATGGAATCAGTCAGTAAACAAAAGTTGATGCAAGAAGTTCTGTGTCTTTTTTTCAATGTCTACCGGAAGATTTAAGGAAATAGCATGCTGAAGACTGAAAGGTAAATAAAGCCATAATAACGTGAGTCCATGACTAGTTACATGGTGTTTTACATGACAGGTAAAATAGGACTGCTATCCCTACCATACCCTGTCACCAGTAGGGTCCCCTCAATGATCTGTGCTGGTGTGGTGACACTCCTCTTTACTGTTTTTTTTTTTCTCAGATATCAAAACTCATGCCACCCTCTGACTTAACAAATATTGATATAATTGAGATAACTGTAAACTTAGGAGAGTTGTGCTTGACAACACTGACACATCCTTCCTTCAAACCATGATTAGCATTACACATAGATGGTGATGCTTAGCATTGCCTATAGCCGATGAAGTAAAAATACTTTGGCCTTCAGCCTTAAAAAACTAGCATTCTAGCATTTCATAGCCCTTCATTCAGGTTTATATACTACTGATGGGCAGCAGCTTAAAGTTGACAAAATAGAAGATGATGTTGAAGTCCTCCTCAATGATGACCTTTCCTTAGATAACCATATAGCTGCCATTATCCACAAAACTAAGTTACCTGAGATCCTCCATGAGGATAACAGTTTTTCCAGAAAAGTAATTATCTCCTTTTATATAGCTTTTATTAGACCAGTTATAACAGTTGCTCCAGAAACGTAATTATCCCCTTTATATAGCTTTTATTAGACCTGTTATACTATACCATACCTTGTTATGCAGCCTTATTGTTCATTATCTGGTGTAATTGGAAAAGGTACAAAGACTTCTCTCAAACTTATTCAAAGGGCTTTAAGACCTACCATATAGTGAGATAATAGGACCAACTCTGTGTTCTCTATTTCATATTACTTTCTTAGAGGAGATCTCTGAAGATGTGCAGGGCATTAAATTACCTTTTACTATTTAAAACCCTTTGCTAAAACCCTTCCCTGGTGATCTGAATGCAAGATGGACAGTCAACCTCTATAAACATTAAAATCACCCGAACTGTAAAATGGCACAATTTCACACATCAAAAACTTCCACTCAGCCCACCAATTCAACCCTTCAAAAAGGGATTGGATTTATACCTGGGCTCCAGCAAGTTTAAGCATGAAATCTTGGCCATGAAACTCTGTTCTAGCCAGTAGGCCTTGAGCCTGTTTATCAAACCTATGAACCTGTGTTTTTAATGTGTCCTAGAGGTACAGTGTAAGCAAATACAGGTGCCCCCAACTTAGCTGACTAGCATAGGACATTATTCAGATCAAGGTGGTTAAGTCTCTCCATAGGACAATATTCAGATCAAGGTGGGTAAGTCTCTCATTCTGAACACACCATTTTTCATTTCTTACTAAATGCACCTTTGCCACACTTGCATCAAGCTGTCTGATATTCTCATGTCACTGGGCATGGGAATCTCCTGTGATTTTCCAGTAAATAGCTGCTCTCAGTCAATGCTCAGTGGATGTCCCCTGCATACTGACCCCAGTGTATATACTCACTGCAACAGGGGGTTAAAATCACTCTCAGATACCATTTTTATACTAGGATTTTTTTAATGTTATTTGTTCAACATTACGCTAAAACTTTTTGCCTCCGGTTCCAAATGTCCCAAAAGCTAAATCATCTTGATTTTTGTATGCTTTTATCCCAGATCATGCTAACCAATTTGTCCATATTTGCAAAAGTGTTTTTCAGAATCTGTTTTTTATTATTATTAAAATTTTCAAATGCATTTTTGCATTATAATCCATATGATTAGAAAAGCATCTTATGTTGCACAAGTATTTGTTCTTTAAGCAACACTGATACTCATTTAGCTAAAATATGGCTACTGGAGCTTTTTTCCTTCTTTTTTCTGCTCCTAAGAATGAGGTTGTTAATCTTTTAAAACAAAATAGAAGAAAAAGCTGAAAAGCAGCAGCAAAAACAGCTTAAAGACAACTAAACCTTTTAATAGAAATCCCTTGCTTGGTTAAACAGAATTAATAAATGCAAAGAAAATAATACAGAAACAATCATTGAACTATTTTGTAACTTTAATACTGAAAATCTTTTACCTGGACTTACATCCTAGGCCTGATATCTTTTCTGAAGAAAAAAAATACTGGTTAATGCATAAACCCGCCCAAGACATTTAAAACAAGGAGTACAGTAATCTATTCTTTTCCTAAATGCAAATTAAGACTAGCTGATTTTGGGGAAACTGAAAGCTGCTTTTACACTTTAATTGCCACCTTTTAAAGTTCAATGCTTTATAATTTTGTATATCATCATTGACTTCACTCTAACTATATAATATGCATTTTGATGCCATCTGAGGTGAAATTAAAAACTCAGCATTATAAGTCATTGCTTAGACAAGGAAAAGTGTTTTTAATAAAGTAATATGTAAACACACTTGCGCTACATAATTACTCTGAATAAATAAAACAGATTTGTCAGACTATATTAAAAGAACACAGATAGAATATAGTAGAAGTATACTACATTTTTTGCAGGATAACAAACCCCCTTGAGTTCCCCACCAGGGACGCTATGATTCTCAGGATCTATATTGAATGAATGAATGCTTAAAAAAGTAAACGCTGATTCATCGACCCTAAGTAAGTGAAAGCTTACAATCCCGAACACCCAGAACTGTGATTTTTATTCCCCAGGGAAAAAAAATCGCTGGGCCTGTTTCTGGAGTTTGCCATTTCCTCCACTGTGGTGCAATCTCGGAGTAGGTATATTTAAGTGGGGGTGGGTGCGGGGCACAGCTCCCCACATTATATACTGTTTTAAGATTTTTTTTTTTTTTGTTGAACAAAGATTTTTTTCCCTGGGAATAAAATCGCTGTTCTGCATGTTTGGGATTGTAAGCTTTCATTTACATAGGGTAGATGAATCAACGTTTGCTTTTTTAAGCATTCGTTGATTCAATATAAACCCGATTCGCAGGCTACATGACCTTAGATGTGGAAGTGCAATTTAATTTTCATTAAAAAACATAACATAAAATGACACCCTTTTGCTTATTTGATGCCCTACATGACTGCCTGCTTTTTAGCTTTCTCTTTTGTCACAAATTGTAAAAATGTGAAAGCTGCTTTTAGGCAGCTGGAAATTTTAGCCATTCACTCTGCATTTATCTGCAACTGATGCATGTCATACAAACTGTAGTGTGTTATTTTTTTAAAGAAGATTGAACAGTATATGTGCAAAAGAAGAAAAAAATATAACAGCTGTGAGCAATAAGCATTTTCCCATTTTTATGAACTGGTCTGCTTCAGCTTTGACTTTGTTAAAGTGTTTTTGTGCAAACCACTTAAGCAATAAAATACAGTTGAGTAAAATTTTACCATAACATTAGATGTCCGTCTCTTCAGTGTTGCAGTATTCTTTATAGAAGGGATATCCTGCCATGGATAGCCCCATGTCCCACAAGTATACCAAAGCCTTTAGATCTTATATGTGCCATATGCTACACGCGTGCTCCTCACGTAATGTGTAGGGCATAAACATGACATACAGACAGAGACACTCAGAAATAAACTGCTGCAGGAGGAACAGAAAACTCTCAGGGAGCAAAGAGAACATGTACATCCAGAAGGAAAAAGGACAGAAGGAAAAGGAAGCAAGGGATCCCTGGGTCAAGAGGGCAAAATGCACAGGTCAAGAGCTATAAAAGAGGGGAAGGTGGGAAGAGACCAAATACTGCAACAGTGAAGAAAAGGACATCCGCTGCTATGGCAAGATATTTACACAACTGTACTACGACCACCCATATAACTTTTACAATATTTTTTATATAGAAGAAAGCACAAGAGCTAAGAAGGCAGCTGGGAGGAGGAAAGCATAGAAGAGCCTTTCCAAACCCATGCAGAATAGCCCTGGCAAAACCCGCCCTGGCTCCGGAAATAACAGCCAATTTATAACGTTTAATGAAAGCATGAACAGAGGACAAAGTAGCAGATAAGGCAGCAGCCCTAGTAGAATGTGTCTTTACAGATGAAGGAAGACATTTGCCATGAAAAGAGTAACAAAAAGAAATTTCCTTAGAAATCCAGGATGAGATGGTTGGCTTGGAAATAGCCAAACTCAACGTCCTGTGATGAAAAGAAACAAAAAGTTGCTCAGACTTCTGAATTACCTTTGTTTTATCTAAAGAATACCTGAGCTGTCTATGCAGATCTAGGGTGTGTAGGACCTTCTCACTTGTAGACTGTAGAGAAGGAAAAAAAAAAAAGGAAGGATAGTGATCAGACTGATAAAGGGACAACTCTTTAATCACTACGGGCATAAAAGAAGGACTAGTTCAAAGGGACACCCGGTCTCTGTGAAAAACTTAAAAAGGAGGAACAGCCATGAGATACAGCCACAAATAGATAAAACCACAGAAGAACCAACAAAATCCATATGAAAGTTTTTATTCAGTCTAGCGCCTCAGCCTCAAAGCCTTCAAAGAGTACAAAACACCAGAAAAAACACACCCATTAAATACACAAATCAATAATATTATTAACACAAGTCAATAATTAAATATTTCCAATTAAGTTCAGTATTCAGCCCTCTAGGACTTAAAATACCATATTTCAAAATATAAAGTGCTTCTTTTTATAACAGTTTATCTTTCAAAACTGTCAATTCACCCATTTGAACCTGTACTTGTTCCAAAATACATCTAAGAAGTCTAAAATTACTTGCATGATATTTTCTAAAATTAACTGCTAGGGGATTCTTGCAGTTACCATTTTTTATGTCCCTAAAGTGTTCCTGACATTGTACCTTAAATTATCTCAAGCTTTCCCCCATGTAAAACTTATTACACAGGCATTTTAAAATATACACTATTCCAGCCGTATCACATGAAAAATTTTGCTTGGGCTTAAATTTCATACCATTAATATAAGAAAAGCTATTCACTATACAGGGACAAATTGAACAATTTCCACATGTAAAAGAATCTACACTAGCTAAAAACTCTAGACCAATTTGAACTTCAGGCATCTGAAACGTAACATGTACTACCATGTCTGCTATACTTCGACCTTTTTTATATGAAATCAAAGGCTTAATTTTTAAAATAGCTGCCAACTTAGAATCCTTGAGCAACATGAGCCAAAAATAATATAACACGAATAATTCTCTCACTTAAAACATTAAAAGTAGTTAAAAATATACATCTTTCTTACCATTATCCAAAACTCACCCTTTAGTTACTCTTACTACTTTAGAGAAAGGAAACCCATCCATACCACACCTATTTTGTTTATTTCCACTATTCCACTTATTAATTATATCAACCTCTCTATTCTATATAAAGCATTTTCAGCTTCACCGCTATCATATCCCCTCTGTATAAACATTTCAGCAAACTGTTTTACTTCTTTATCAAAATCACAGTCATTATTACAAAGTCTGTTTAACCGTAAATATTCACTATATGGCAAGGAAGTAATTAAATGGGGGGGGGGGTGCGCAACTCATTCCATATAAAAACTGTGAACCCCCTCAAACTTCCTATGTACTTTCCAATGAACCAAGCCAGCTTCCTTGCCCCACAAATCCAGATCCAAAAAAGTCAATCAAGCACCCATCTGCAGACCATCAAATTTAAACCTAAACCTATTACCATGAATTGATTCCACAAATGACTGAACGTCATTAAAACCCCTTCTTACAAATGAAAATCATCTATGTATCTAAAATATCTACAAACATATCTCTTAAAAATCCATTATGAAATAAATATTCCACCTCAAAAAAGGCCATTAGGTTTGCATACATGGAGGCAAAAGGTGCCCCCACAGCCGTTCCCTGCGTTTGATGAAAAACCTGATTATTAAAAACAAAAAATGTTTTCTAAACAAAATTGAATTAATTCTATAACATAATTAGAAACTGGTGTATCACCCAAAAAATATTGCATAATGGGTGAATTGACAGTTTTGAAAGATAAACTGTCATATAAAGAAGCACTTTATATTTTGAAATATGATACTTTAAAGTCATAGATTGCTGAATATGAACGTAATTGGAAATATTTAATTAATTGAATTATATGTTAATAATGTGATTGATTTGTGTATTTAATGAGTGTGTTTTTTTTCCTAGTGTTTTGTACTCCTTGAAGGCTTTGAGGCTGAGACGCTAGACTGAATAAAAACTTTCCTGTGGATTTTGTTGGTTCTTCTGTGGTTTTATCTATTTGGGGCTGTATTTGGATTGGACTGGATTGAGTGATTTGATAGAACAGCCACAAGAGTCTGAAGCTCAGACACACACTTGGGTGAAGTAAGAGCCAAAAGAACAGTTTTCCAAGTACAGTGTTGTAAGGAAGCTGAAGAAGCAGTCTCAAAAGGAGCCTGGGTCAATTTCTGAAGGGTTCCTATTACGTTGTTGAAGTTTCACAACTTCGAACGTATCATGGTCGAAACCATACTTTTGAAGTTGTAAAACTTTGATAATGTTAAAAAAAAGAAAAAAAAATAACAGTTGTAAGCAGGGGGGCATGCCCCCTGCACTCCCCACGTGGGGGGCTGTACCCCACACCCCTCCCCGCTCTTTAAATATACCAACTCAGAGATTGCACTACAGTGTAGTAAAGGGAAATCTTCCCTTTCCGCACTGTACTGCATTGTAGTGCAGTCTCGGAGTTGGAATATTTAAAGACTGGGGGGTGTGGGGGGTGCAGAGGGGCTTGCCCCTCTGCTTACAAGAGTCCGGTAAGTTTTTTCTTTTTTTCTTTTAGCGGTGTCGAAGTTTTACAACTTCGAACATATGGCTTTGACAATATTACTTTTAAAGTTGTAATACTTCGACAACATAATAGAAACCCATTTCTGAAGTACAAAACTGATGTGTCAAGAAAACAAAATACGCTTTCTGGGAAGCATGATAAGAAATCACTTGACCTCAAACCAAGAGGCTAAAGGGGGATTCAGGACAGACAAGCAGAGATTGCTGATAGGTGAGCTTTATCTAAGACAGAACCAGAGGAGCCTCACAGAGATGGTGAGAGAGGCACCAGACAGAAAATCTTTTCCATTTGGATATATATGATTTTCTGGTAGTGGGTTTCCTAGCCTCCAGAAAAACCTGGAACACATTTTCAGAAAAGAGGTGCCTAAAAAGAATGAAAACTCTATTACCCACTGTGTCATCTGAAGAGTGGGCAGGTGAGGAGGTGCAAAACATCCCCTGTCTTGTGACAGATGATCAATCTGGTTAGATAACCAGTGGTGATTGTCCCTGGCCAAGTGACAAAGGGGGAACCAATTCTGTCTGGGCCAAAAAATAGTTACCAGCAAGCTTTTGGGAGAGTCCTGCCTGATCTTGTGCAGAACTCATAGAAACAGATGGAGGTGGGGGAGGCATACAGAAACATTCCCTTCCAAGGAAAAGACAGGACATCCACTTTCTAATCCAGAAGACTTGGTAGTCTTGAATAGAATAGAGTCAATTGCCTGTTCAGAGGGGAGGCAATAAGATCTACCTGAAGAATACCCACCAATGGACTATGCCCAGAAGCACATCTCTGTGAAGCAGCCATTTGTTTGCCTGTGTTCTGGACCTACTTAAGTCTACTTTGACACTGTGCTCTGAAGGGACAAACTGCCTGAAGAGTTGCTTGATACCTGATAACTAGATCCCAGGCCTGAAGAGCTAATGTGCAAAGGAGACAGGACCTCATACCCCCCCTACTTACTGATGTAACACATCACAATGGTACTTTCTGTAAAGACTTTGAGGGGACTGGGGTGGAAAAGGGAATGAAAAGCTTGTAGAGCACTGATATGATCTGCCCTCTAATGAGGAGGACCAGAGACCCTGGACCTTGAAAAGACCACAGGAAGCACCCCCATCCCTAGGCTGAGGCATCTGTGAATAGTTCCTGAGAAGGAATTGGAGCCTTAAAGGGTAAACCCAGATTGAAAGAGAGTTGTCAAATCAACCACTGAAGCTCAAGTTTGAGACAAGGGAGTAAGGGAACAGGGAACTCCAGAAGGTGACAATATTGAAGCCACAATGATTTGAAGTACCATTGTAGCTTCCTCATATGGAGCCTGGCAAGAGGAAGCATGAGAATAGTGGAAGCCATAAACCCCCAGAACCCTGAGAAATTCCCTGACCATAGCAGAGGACAAAGGAAAGAGCGACTGGAAAAATGTTGTTAAAAACAAAACCTTGGGTCCAGGAAGAGAAACCAACATGGGAATAGTCTGAAGCCTGCACCTCAGAGAAACATGATCCTGGAAGAGCGTCAGAAGCAAATTCTTGAGGTTTATGGTGAATCCCAGAGTTTGTAAAAGAAAATTGGTAAAGTGGAGATCCTGTATTAGACTGCTGGAGACCACTGCACCATCCCCAGTGTGTGGCCATCCCTGGTGAGATCTGACCACAAATCAGTCTCGCTAACTATAACACAACCCCCCTTAGCAGTAATTACACTAAAAAACTTCTCCAAGGCCAATTACAACCTCTTACGTGACAGCATAAATAGCTTCATAGCCCCTCCGCCACTGATGGAACAGGCACCTATGTGGAGTTATACACCAATGCTTTAAACTAGCATGTGTACAATTGTATTGACTCTGCCGTACCTTACAGAACCAAAGCAAGATCTTCAAGGAAAAGCAAACCTGCCTAGTGCACAACTGCCATTAATAGGCTATACAATAGGAGAAAAAAATTGTTGTCTAAGAGTGGGAAAGAACGATCTGAAAACTTGAAACACTCCTTCCTCAACTGAAACAAGCAAATAAGACTCTTAATGAAGTCCTCCAAAGCTAACTACGAATCCAAATTAGCTTCCCCAACTAAAGATAACCAAAAGGCATTCTTTAGTTACATCCTTAACCCTCAAAGGTAAGGCCCAGATTTGCCCTGAACTCTTAGTTGCTGGTACTACATATATAGAACCTGTGGATATAGCAAACTTGCTGTCTGACAGGTTCAGTGAAAACTTCACTCCCCTCTCCCTACCACATAAACCTCAAAGCATCCCTAATACCTGTCCCTCACCTAGTATCTGTGAGGAGCAGGTATTAAATGAAATCTCCAAGGCCAAAAACACAGCTTCTATGGGACCAGACAACATCCCCGGCTGCATTCTACATAGGTTAAAACTGGAATTAGCATCACCATTGAGCAGGCTTTTCAATCACAGCCTAAACAATGGCTTTGTCCCAGTGGAATGGAAACAGCTACCATCATCCCTTTGCACAAAGGGAGTGCATCCAGGCACCCGGGAACTACAGACCCATTAGACTGACCAGTCTTATCTGCAAGGCCATGCAACAAATCATCATGGGCCTTATTAACAAAGATATAGGAAATCACCAAATGCTTGATCCCACACAGTTTGGGTTTTTCAAGGGGAAATCATGCCTGTTAAACTTATTGGACTTCATTGAGGCAGTCACCAAAGTCCTACATGAGGGCAAATCTGTGCATACTTCCTATCTAGACTTAGGCAAGGCCTTTGACACAATTCCCCACTCAGACATCATTGATAAACTCACCCAGCTGGGTATCACTCCATATATTGTCAAGTGGGTTGCATACTGGATCACTGATAGAACTCATACAGTCAAAATAGGGGACTCCACCTCCTCCAGCAGACCTGTAACCAGTGGTGTTCCATGGGGATCAGTTCAGGGACCCCATATTGTTCAGAATCTACTTCTCCAAAGTACAAGCTAAAACTAAAGAACTTTGGCTGACAAAGTTTGCTGATGACTGCATACTGGGAGCGATCACTGAAACCCCTAGCGATGTCAACATCCTGCAAGAAGGTCTTGCCCAGACTAATAACTGGTGCTAAAATCATGGTCTTAAACTTAATGCAAAAAATGCATTATCATCCCCTTTGGCAAGGGTGATATTCCTATAAACTACCATATCAATAGCAATACCTTAAGCACACAATTAGTGGCGAGAGATGTGGGCGCATAGGTGGACATCAACCTTAACTTCAATCACCACATCTTCACAGTGGTAAGAATGGCATTTTATATTGTTCATCTCATAAGTAAGGGCATTATCTCCAGAAAAAAAGAGGCTATAACCCCCCTGTACTCTTCCGTCATCAGGCCAATAACAGAGTACAACACTCCCTTTGGCATGTTCCTTTCCAAACTACTGCAGCAATTGGAGACACCATAAAGGTTCCTTACAAAGAAAATTCAGGGTCTTCAAGATCTGTCTTATGCAGACAGACTAAAATCATTGTCACTTTACTCTGTGTCATACAGACTGCACAGACATGACCTGTGCCATTCCATATAGAGCAATCTCTGACCCAGCTTTAATGGAAATGCTGCGCATTCGCAAGTCAAATGCCATACAGGTTACTCACTCAAAGGACCTTAACCTAGTATGCGACATCAACAGAACTTGCTGGAGAGAAAGGCTTGTCTCACAGAGGTTGCCCCACCTTTGGACAAGCTTCCTATTCATGTTAATCAAAGCCCCTTGTTGGCCCTATTTAAGTGCAGTTTAGATAACTGGATAGGTAACTAGAAATTCACCCTGAGGATTCCACCTGTGTCCCTCTTGGACAGTGGCAATAGGTGCTGATTTTAATGTCTGCTTTAACCAGACACCCCTGGGAACACTTGTTGAACTTGGCTAGGCTAGTAAGGGCCCTGAGGCCATCAGCCTAGTAACCTCCTATGAGCCTATTATCCTATGATCCTATGAATGAGCAGATCATCTAGATAGGGGAAGATTTGTGTCCCCCAAAGCCTGCAAAAAGCAATGACACGAGCAAGGCATTTGGTGAATAAACCTTATGGTAGTACAAAGGCCAAAAGGCAAAGCAGAGGACTGAAAATGAAATAGGAACAGGGAAACAAAAATTTCCTGAATAGAGGGTGAATGGGAATGTGATGGTATACTTCCTTGAGATCTAGAGAAACCAAGTAGGCCTGGGAAGAGAAAGAAGAGGAAAACAAGGTCTAAACAGACAGCAACCAGAAAGAAGGGACCTTTTGAAAAAAAGTTGAGTACAGAAAGATCCAGAATTGGTCTCCACATACTCCCTTTCTTAGGAAACAAAAGCATTCTGGAGTAAATCCCATTTCATACCTGGGTGTATGGAATAGGCTGAATGGTGTCCTGATTCAAAACTGATTGTAATACCTGTGGGAAAAGAGGAAGCTGTTCTTGAGGAGATTGTGGAATACCTGAAAAAAAAGGGGGGGGGGATTTCCAAAGCATGAAATACCCTTAATGAATGATAGCACCCATGTGCCTGAGGTGATCCGATGCCAATTTGGAAGAGGCAGAGAAAAGTGGACAGAAAAGGGAACCTGACCAAAGGGAAAAGGAGGCAAAATGTCAAATGGAGACAGGCTTGTCCTGAAAAGAAGGCTTCTGAGATGAAGGAGTCTGAGTGGATTTAGCAGAAAGAATGCATCTAAACCCCTTCTTACCTTTAGGAGGTGGGTGAGTCTGCCCAGAGACAAAGGTAGACTTAGAAGGGTGACTGTGGAATTTGGGGATAGGGGAGACAAGAATATGTTTGAATTCCTGCAAGACCTTAACCTTATCCTAGAGGACTTACACAGGTCATTAGCAGCTGTCACGAAAAGATTATCATTATCCTGAGGAACATCCAAAATCTTGGTTTTAATATTATCAAGAAAGGCCTGAAGAGATAGCCAAGAATACCACTTCATCACAGGACTAAAAGCAACAGCAGTAGCCCTGGAAGAGGCATCATCTGCATCATATATTGCCATTAGGCTAACAACCAGGGGAGCCTTTCTAAGCCTAGCCAAGTTTTCTCGAAACAATAATGGCATACTGTATCCAAATAGGACATTGAGGGCCAGGCATTTATAAGCTTCAGCTGCCCATAAGAGACATGGGTGCTAGGCCCAGTGTAAATTTACTATTCCCCACCCACTGGTATAGGTTGCACTTAAAATGAGTAATAGTCATGAACTCAGCTTCACATGGATAGGAAGCCTGTTCCACAGGAGGGGCAATCTCTGGGACACATCTGTATCTCCAGCATATTCTGTTTAAGTCACAGAAAAAATTCAGATCCCTCGACCTTGTAGTTCTGGAACGGTTTGACTTACGAATATGCAAGAGATTCAAGTGTGGGGTTTGTGGATGCCTTGTAAGCCAGGTACAGATCACCCCCTCAGCAATCTATAGAAGATTGAGTAGAGGGAAAGGGCTTCAAGATGCTCCATGTAAGGCAGGTTTGTTAGGCCTTGTATTATTTTTGTAAGGAACCTTTGAGGTCACTCTAGTTGCTGCATATTCCTGGTCAGGTACATACCGAAGGGAGCATTGTACCCTATGACTGGTCTGATAAGGGCAGAATACAGTGGAATAATGACCTGTTTGGACCTAGATGCCATGCCCTTACTTATAAGCTGTGCAACATAAAAGGATTTCCCCACCACTGTGGCCACATGGTGGTCAAAGGTAAGGCTACTGTCTGTGTGTGTACCTAGATCCTTGACTTCAAACAATTGGCTTTGTTCATGCAAATCCCCAGGTTAATATGCACCAATACCATGTTTAAGGATTCTACTAAAGGTCCCCCAATTCCTTTCACTGTAAAGCTTAATAATCACTGGTTATTTCTGTAACAAAATATTGTAAGTACTCATAATTTAGAAAGACAAAATAAATGTTCTTTTTTATATTTTATATTCTATATAAACCCTACTATTAGAATGCTGTATGCTGACTTTACTAAATGAATTGTTAATCTATACATAACTTATGCTTCTATGGAACCTATATCTCTGTATGATATTCTTGTGTAATTTCTTTGACATGCTATTGGAGCTTTTCTCCCCAGGCCTCGGCTGAAAATGGATATTTGTCCAGTCGGACTTTCCCAGTTAACAAATGTAAAAAATAAAAAAAAAACTCTTAGGGGAGTATAATACATAATAAATAGTCAGGATGGTTAACTTCCCAAATGGTACAATTATACATTTCTTAAGGCAATTTTCATAACCACAATGAACTATCCTGCGCACCATTACCAGTAGCTGATTCTGGATGACAACCATGGCCTTAACACCATCTGTTAGTCAGAGATAGGCCTTCTTGTAGAATGCTGGTGTCTTCAGGGGAGTTGATAACCCCATGCTTGCAATCATCTGCAATTCTACTCAGTCATAAACCTTCAGGAGTTGCTTCCACTTCAGAGAAATAGAGCCAAAAAGGAGTGGGCCCAGTACTGAGCCCTGGGTCACTCTGCTACTTACTGGCCTCTTAGTGGAGGTGGACTCATCTATTTTAACCTCTGGGTCTCATCAGTGAGCCAACTGGCTATCAAGCAGGTAATAAAAGGGTATATACCTAATTTACTAAGATTTTCGATCATACCTTTTATTGTATCAAAGCCTTGCCTAAGCTGAGATAGGCTGTGTGCACAGTCTTGCCCTTATCCCTTACTTTGGTGACCCTCTCAAAGTTGTTCAAATTTTACAGGCATGGCCTTCCTTTAACAAGGCTGAACTGTGATGAGTCTAGCTTTTGCAGGTTACATATGTCCTCATTTATGACGTTCATGATGATTCTTTCCATGGTGTTAAATATGAGGCTGTTCAATCTTATGGGCCTGTAGTTACCCAGACTGGTGGATGGTCCTCCACTGTCAAAGGGAATGACTGTAGCCATCTTCCATTACTTGGACACAAAACTGACTGTAGGCTCCAGTTGAAAAGTGATTCAAGTGGACTAGATAGTTTATGTTTCATGCTATTTACTAAACATCCCAGGATGCTAACGGGCCCATCGATGTAGTGTTTTTGGCCTTGGAAATTGCTTTGATAACTTGTTCCCTACTAATGGTTGGGGGAGATGTAGAAGATGGTATTTCTTTTGGACTATCATGAGGGTAATGGGAGGGAAAATTTTGAGCTGAACTTGTTAACCAAAAGGTTGGCAATAGCCCCTAGGTCAGTGTGGGTGATGCTATTTACAATAAATTCTGTGTATTGTTGCGTATTTCCCTTGAGGTTATGCACATAGCTGTAGAAAGTTTTGTGGTTGTGCTTTGCCTGAGAAGCTATTTTTCCTTCATGTAACCTTTGAAGTATTAATTAATCCTCTTAGCTGCCTGTTTAGATTGGTCAGGGGGCTTTTAGTATGTTGGGCTTTGTTCTTCCTATGCTTGGACAAGGTTTTTTTTTTTTAAAACTGACTGATATTGTGATTCCACCAAGGGGGCTTGTTTTCTGAGTTTGTCTTAGGCACAACTCACTTTATACAGCTATCAATATGGCTGTACAGGGATTTTGTAAATAACTCAGAATATGCTATGGTGTTTACTGGCTGTGGGGAGTGCTTGGAATTTAGCCAAGGTGTCACTTAGTAGAGAGAGATTAGCCTTGGAATAGTTCCTGAAGGTTTTTGGTTTCGCTGGGTCCCTAGATTTAAGTTTTATTTCAAGCAATATGGCCTTATGGTCAGATCTGACAAGAGCGGATATTACATTGGGTGAGGAGTATTGCTCCCCCATGTTTGTGAGTTCAAGGTCAAAGATGTTTGCACCCCTGGTAGGTTGAATGGAACAACTGTTCCAGGATGTTAGTATTAAAGTTTAGGAATCACTGGGCTTGCGCATTAGAAGTTGTATAGGATTTCCAATCTACGGAGAGTTAGTTGAGATTCCCCATGAAGATCATATTGGGATGAATGGTGAGCTGCATTTTATGGAGTGACAGGTGACCTGGGAAGTGGATCCAAGTAGAGAAAGAGCTGAAGCCTTCTAAATCAGGGTCAGGATAGTCAGACACCACTTTAGTTACATGAGAAAGAAGAGTCAAAAAACTACCTAGTCATGTGGGTTTGGTAACTAATACCCCTAAAACGCCAGGTGGAAGCAGTATATACCTTTTTACGCAACCATTCCATACCCCATACTGTGCTTATCTGAAGGAAGGAGCTTAGTAGATGGGAAAAGCTTAGAAGGCTTATCAGTGGTAACTGAAACCACTGAGGGATCATCAGAAGGCACTTAAACATTTGCAATCCTCGGTTTCTTAGGAGCCTAAGAACCAGGAGCTGCAGAGGCAGCAGAAAATGTATCCAAAAGAGCTGCAAAAAAGGGAGAAACTGCAGAGAGATTAGGAGATTCCATTTGTAAAACCTAATAATACCTTTTCTAAATGTCAGAGCCCTGGGAGCAATCCCATTTAATGTACTGTATCATACAACAAATAATATCTCCAAAAGATAATTCTTCCAAGGGGGAGTCTGGGCGCAAAGTATCCTCTTCTTCTGAATGACAGTCTAGAGAAGTAATTTGAGAAGAGTAACCAAAAGATTCCTCCCAAAATCCAAGTACTCATGTGAGGAATACAACTCTAGGCCTTTTAACAGGAGTGGAAGACCAGGGAGTTGCATTCCTTGAGCAAGCTTCAAGGCCGTCAAAGCATTAAACAGACCCTGAGCAAAATCCTGCCATTCATGTTGGGGATCTTTTGCAGCAGGAGTAATATGCTTAATTTTCTGCTTTTTCTTGAGTGAGATGACTGCCCAAAGGGCTCTCGGTGGTTCAGACCCTTAGCAGGATTTGATAATCTTAGTAGGAATCTCTTTCCTCACTAAAAATCTGAGGAATTCCCTTCAGTCATCTGATGTTCCCCTCTCAATGTCTGGAACAATAGTCATCTGATGTTCCCCTCTCAATGTCTGGAACAATAGTCATCTGATGTTCCCCCCTCAATGTCTGGAACAGACATTGGAAAAGCCTCTGAGGAGGTGAGAAGTCAGATTAATGCTGGCCTCTGATGGGGTAGGAGTAGAAGAATCCGAGGCAATCACTGGCTGGTCTTCAGGGCTTTCAGAAACTTCTAGAGAGACATCTGGAGGAGACTGGACAGAAACCATATCAGACTAGTCTTCTTGGCAGATGGCTGACCTTTGGGTTGGAAGGATTCTGACACAGCATCCTGAGTCAACAGTTTGTCATTGGTTCTCAAGCTATATGGATAAGGAAGATAAGCGACTATGTAGGGTCAAATGCTTGACAGCTAGAGCACTGCGTATGGTCATGGGAAGTGCCTAAGCAAAGAGACAATGGCCATGATGGCCTTTATGGTAATCTGCCTCCCACACTGACCATTTCCCTTCTTAGATAACATGAACACAAGTATACTACAAAAAAAAGAAAAGGTAGAGAAGAAACCCCAATGTGGCACTTATCTGAAAACAGCTTGGTAACCAACACAGCAGAAGGGTGTTTAGACCGACGTTCAATAATGGCATTTGGAATTAACATCTAAAGGCTTTGTTGATATAATGGCTGTACATGGAAGGAGATCTCTTCTGTAAAGAATACAGCAACAATGATATGGAAGGACATCAACTTATACTGAAGATAAAATGCTTAGTTCAGCTAGCTAGTTTATGTGAGCAGAGTGCTTGAAGTCCACTACTCTCTCATAGATGTATGTGTCTCCATTATAAATAATAAGATGAGAGATATAAACACAAGCTTCATGCAGTTCCAAAGTCTTGCAGTAAATTAAACTTCTGACTGTGCATTAGCTTATTTTTAAAGTGAGCAGTACCCATCCTCAGCTGCCAACAAGCATACTTTCATTAAGCAAGCCTTTTTAGTCTTAAGCCCAGTCAATATGGTAACTTATTATATGTAACTCTGTAGGCTGCATAAAATAAAATAAGATGCAAGTGAAATAGCAGTTAATTCACTTATGAGCTCAGACGATTCCTTGATTTTTTGTATCACTGATCATTTCGTGTAGACTGATTGGCTGCTGTTAGTGTAGCAGGCGTCACTTGCTTCACTCCTCTGCTACCACCACCAATTCCCTAACTGCCCCCGAGCTAGCAAATTTAAACACTTTGTGCCACTTCGACTAATCTTCACACTAATACACCCCCTTCAGATTTACAAACATAATTTTCATCTCCTCTTCAATGAAACACCAGAGGCAGCATGCCCAACAGTGGTTAAAAAAAATGCAGCCAGAAATAATGCTAACTCTTATACCCTCACACTAAAACAAGAATCATCACTAACAACACCTTAATATGTTTCCACTCCATCTGTAAATGCTTCCTACAAAAAATATTTCTCTTGCACTCCCGCCCTCACTTCAATTCCTCGTACTCTTACTTTACTGCCCAAACTTCCATATTTCATCACACTCTATCCATAATGATATCCACTCTAGTAATGACCATTCCTCAAGATCATCTTACCCAGCCCTCACCGAACCTTAACTCTCAAACCTGTGCTCTAGTCAGTCCCAAAAGTATACTGTATATAACAAGCTGAGTCATATCCGCATTGTTCTCGCCTCCCAGCACCCTAATGTACTTAGCTGTTACAGAATCATGGATCAAAAATGATCACAATTACATTCACCATTTTACAACCACATGTTTGACTCCACCATGGAACAAGGAATGGTGGTCGTGTAACGCTCCTACATAAATCCACTCTCAACTTTTCTGTAGTTGCCGAGGCCATCCTCTCTACTGATCTCGAGAGAAACTGGATTTTCACTAAACTATCACTCAAGTCACCTCCCCATACATTGCACTTGATTACCTTCCACCCCCTGCCCCCTTCACAACACTGAAACCTCTTCTGCATAACATTCTTGTTATATCAACTCTTGACAAGTACATCAGTATCCTTGGTGACTTCTAACCTTAACTTTCTTGGCCCCATCAAGCACGATATATCTGAACTTACTTCCAGACCAAAACTACTCCAACTAGTAATTGAGCCAACCAGACCTAATCTCAAAACAAATCAGCACTCATCACAGACCTTATTATAACCTCCCGGCCTTCCAACATCTCCTCTGTCTCTACCCACTCACTAGCTTTCAGTGACCACTGCCCTATAATATTCCACATACAAAAGTGAATATCAAACACCTGACAAATAAGGTTTTCTTCAAAACCCAAGTTTCTCACAAATTTTCCAGACTGTAAGCCCAACATTCCACGATGGACTAGTCACCTATACTTCACCTGACTCTATCATTAATAATCAATTCTCTCAACTTCTCATAGTTTTTCAGATCAGTCACTTCCCCACAGTTGTAAAACTATTTAGACATACCAACAGTGAATTGCTCACTAAAGAATTGAAAACCTCAGTGCACGTCTGAGATGAAGCTTGGAAAAACTTGAAAAAAGATCCCTCAACCAACTTCTGGAATATCACCAAGCAATTAATCTATAGGTCTAAAGCCAAATACTTCATATCTAAAACTGCACTCCTACACTCTCCCAGACAATTCTGGCACAGAGCTCCTCTAAAGTAGCTTTCCTCACAAGGGCGTATTACCTGTCATGTCAGCATCCTCACACCTTCTGACTTCCTGAAGAATTCAACCTCCCCTGCACACACATTTCTTCTTCTCCTTCCTAAATAGAGCACAGATCCCTCCCAAGAACTTACACCCATTCTACTTTATTAAAATCATTACCCAACAAATGTCTCCATTACTTTAACAAATTCCACTTGACTCTCCCCTGAGACCAGACAACTTGTATCCTTAATGTAGTCTCTATGGTGATAAAGAACCCATTACCCCGTAAAACATATATTTAACCTTAGCCTCACAACTAACATTGTGCCCATAATCTGGAAGTCGGTCTTTATCAGACCTGTACCTAAAGATCCAAAACCCTACTCCACCAGCCACTACTGCCCCAGCTGTATACTTCCTACCCTTAGCAGAATACTTGAAAAAGCAATTTTTAAGCAACTTTCCTCATATCTGGAAAATATCATTTGGTCTTCAACAAACAACATAGCTTCTGGGCAGGAAGGAGTATGTTGACTGCACCCTGGAGTCTAACAGATGACATTCACAAACAGATACAGGAAATCTTACCTGTGCCATTTTCATTGGCCTGACCAGCCTTTTTTACATGGTGGACCACTCAGTACTTCTATCCCATGACCTAGACATTGACATATGTGCTGAAAGCCCACAGTGGATCAAAGACTTCCTGACTAATAAATCCTTTACAGTGAAGACTGGCTCCTCTATCTCATATCACTTAAACTCATTCAGGTGTATGACAGAGATCAATATCTGTCCCAAGACTCTTTCTTTTTAAAAAAAATGAAGTATCCCTTGAACTACTCAATTTACAACTCTTTTTATATAAGCTTGCTCAAATTGTTGGATTAGCACAACAACTTTAGCAACATTACCACTTCATTCAGATACCTAGGCATCTGACTTAAGTAATCTCTTAACTTTCAGGAGCATATTCAAAAAACGCAGATCTAAAATCGCGATGCCAGGGTAATCCTATGGGCTAGGCTTTAAAGGCTCCAAGGCCATTAGCCTAGACACACCTATGACTCACCTCCTTTCTGGGCTGAGAAAATATCTCAGTTTCTTTGATCATCACGTAGGGCAGCCATTGGAACAGTTGTCCTACTCATGTAAGTTAAATGTGGCTTTCATTGGTTTGCCACCTCCTCTTATCTAATAAAGTACGCTGCTTCATCAACAATTCCCCTCACTGTGAATACCAGTGCCTTGCTTATCCAAGGTAAACCAACTTCCAGTAGAAATGAAAATAATAAAAGTTGCTCTCAAGGTTGTAAAAACAGAACTTTGTTACCAAAAACAGCCAGGAAAGACAAGAATGCAGATGATGCTATAAAAAAAATTTTTAATAGTTGAGCACTTTCGAACAAAAATAAATCTTCTGAACCAATTGTATTGAACAAACTGATCACTTACATACACAGCCTGCTTTGTACATAATCAATCACAAACAATCAACAAATACAAATGTTTATGCTAAAAAGCAACTAGCTGAAATTAAATGATTATATTTAAGTTTATTTATATTAAAATTCCTATTAAGAACTACCTTATAATTAACATTATTATAAAGCCCTGGTGGAGTGTATGCACTGAACATAATTTGCCACTTGAGTTCTTTATATTCTAGCTCTCCTTCCTTATCACTTTCACGTTTTTGGGAACAAAATCTATGACATTAAACAAAAACTTCTGTAATACGTGATAGCAGCTCCTGGCTTTATTCACTAACAGCTGGCTGCAATTTCTCCATCTCTTAGGCCCAGACCAGAAATGACCCTAAACCCTCATCACTTTTATTAATTACATGATTAAACTATCAACTGAAATATCTTCTGACTGATGTTTTATCTGCATAACATCAGTTTTGTTTTGACTGTTCACACTCCCCTCCTTACTTTTCATCATAGCCTCCATCACACTACCCACAATCCTTTGAGTTGCGGCAAATATTGTGCCTTTCGGCTTTTCCTGGTTAGGGATCGCCACAGCGGAACTCCGGTCTGCTAATGATTGGCAGTAGATTTTTATGCGCTGTGTTGCCAGCCCTGATGCACAACCTTCAACGAAGGTACGCCCATTCATGCATGGATGTCTCCACACAGAAGACGTTCTAGCTGAGAATTGAACAGGACAACATCTTACTGTGAGGTGACAACGCTACCGCAGCACCACCACCGCAGTTATTTTCAGAAATCCAAAACCAAACACATTCTTAACGAATGATTTACATTGTATCACATTTATGCAAATTTACAATTAATATATTTCTTTTTCAATACATATTCACATAGAAGCATATATTTTCTTTTGTTCTTTATTGCACCCTTTATTCCATACACAGAACCAAATGTTGGTCAACATTTTTCCCACCTTTTATAAAGCATCTCATCCCTGCATCCACCATTCCATCTGAATCGTGTGCTATTTTTTTCTTCCTTCAGGCATGCCCTTGTCAAGTGGCATGCATAAAGTCTTCATGGCAAGCTTCTTCATAAATGTCAGTTTCATATGAACATGGTATCTGCCTGTTTATTTATGGGTGATATCACTTTATAATCCTTATGATGAATCCTGAAGAGCTGCCATGTTAACTCTACTAAGTAATTACATTTTTCATGAAGCTTTGCGAGATAGCCCAGCTTCTGAAGATTCAATCAAAACAATTAAACTATGCCTGACAGCCAGTTTATCCATTTCTCTTTATGCCATTGTAATTATTGACCAAGGCTTTACCATATGTGCTGCTGTTAATTAACAGAGTTTGAGTTCATGCTGTAGCATTTGTCACTGTCGCTGCTAATCTATTGTACAAGTGGGGACAAGAACACTTCTAGTTTATTGTGGTTGTGCTTTGGCTGGCTCTATGCTTGTAATAATTTGTGATGCAGTGACTTAAGTAAATGTACACAATACATTTTGTGTGTCTCGTCACCTAGATGAAGATGCAAGCCTTCAGACAGTAGGGGCTGCTGTGTGTACTTTCAGCATTAGTTAGAAATGGCTTAACAGACACAATGTAGCTGCACAGTATAATTACCCATATACTGGAAAATTATCCCGTAAGTCTGTTTTATTCATCTGGGGAAAAGGAGTACATTTTTACGAATGCTAAAATCTGTAAGTGGAATTAAATGAGCACAAAGAGTTGGATTTGCAGCTACAGTCTTCAGTTTTTGGTTTGTGGTTGCAGTGTCATTGAAGTCTGATCATATCTTTACTTTGTGCCCCTATTCTCATCCCTTGCACTCAAAAGCCATTGGCTGTTATGTGGATTGTGTGTGCTATTTATAAATTATTCAGTTTGCTGAATCATTTAATGGGTTCATAGGCGAGTAGCAGGCTGGTTACCATTGTGCACCCTTTAAAGCCTAGCCAGTGTTTCCTCAATGGAAAGACTCAAACTCTGTACCTTGGTTTCTGCGAGTCAAACATCTTAACCATTATACCAAACCATCTGTAATCTATATTCAAAACCTGCATTACCTCTGCTGTTACTCAAAATTTTCTGCATTACCACTGTGAGCCACATTTATAAATGAATTATTACACAATTAAAACACAAGCACAACAGCAGTGATACTGCACCATTTTAAACTGAAACTTATAGGGAGCTATGTTACCCACCATGGCAAATAGCTGGAATACTGGTTTAACAGCCCTCACGGGGGAGAAATTGATTGTTCAATCAGATGCTTACATCCAGCCTGGAGCATTCTTTCCTTTTCTTACTACACCTTTAAAACTAATATAAAAGGCTTTCTTTGTTCCTCCAACTGATCCAGTTTCATGCATTATGTTTGCCTTTAAAACCCTTAGAAAGGCACAGGGTAAACAAAATGGGTAACAGTGAGACTGCTAAAACATTTCATCATCATACTGCAGTTTTAAGATGTAGTTTTCCGAGACTAGCCTATCTTACTTTGAAAACAGTAGCATAGGTTTTATTTTAGGTACTTGGGTACCGGTATATAACAGAAAATCTTGTACTTAAAAAGGGTTACAGTAACTGCAAGAAAAGAAGACTTCTCCCAAAGTTGGAATCACAAGATTGCTTTGGTGATTCCCATTTCAGTAAAAGTGTGTGTGTGCGCACACGTGCACGCATGCGTACATTTGAAGGATTGACAAAGTGCGTGTGTGAATGCACAAGATCAGTGAATTGGTGTGTTTATGAGTGTCACATTAATGGACAATGGAGCTAACAAAGTTTCTCCTTTTTTGCACTCTTGTGCAATATCATAGCTAGTATATACTATGTTGTAGAATGTGTGTGTGAGGAAGGGGCCTTCTTCCCCTGCAAAAAGACACTTTATTTTATTAACTTATATCAGAAGTCAAATGAGTGTGTAGCTGATTGTTAGTGATGACAGTCTAGATGAAAACTTTTGTATGCAACTCATATAAGGTCCTTAAATATTATGCACAGCCTTTAAATATTGGAGCTGATTCAGAAACATTCCCACAAGGTGCAAGTCTTGTGTATACCTAGCAGTAAACTTTTCTGATTCAGAGGCAGCTTTACCACAGTGTTATGCCATCATCTGGTGCAACACTCTACTGGGCTGTCTCTTCAGCCTACCTCAAATGCAAGTGAGGCATTCCAGGGGAGTGGTCCCTGTTAATTAATCATGTGTTCCACCCCCTGCCGCAGAAATTCTTACAATAAGGCATTTATCCGGCTGAACAAGTCAGAGAATTGCTCGGTTGTCTAAGTTACCTTTGCCATCCATATTAAAGAGCATGGCCAAAAGCTCATGTTCACCCATAGCTTTCAGTGGGTGAGATCAAGTCAGAGGAAAGTGTCAGGGTGTTTAGCAGACAGGTAGTGGTGGTGTGTGTGTAACTGCATTCATGAGTGTATGCAGAGGAATGAGTGTCCTCAGGGGTGTGTGTGTGTGTGTGTGTGTGTGTGTGTGTGTGTGTGTGTGTGTGTGTGTCTGCTTAGGTGGTCACAGTAGGGGGGTTAGTTAAGCGATAGGTAAGGAAGGCCTGTGTGCAAATATGCACAAGTGTGTGTGTGTGTGTGTGTGTGTGTGTGTGTCTGCTTGGGTGGTCACAGTAGGGGGGTTAGTTAAGCGATAGGTAAGGAAGGCCTGTGTGCAAATATGCACAAGTGTGTGTGTGTGTGTGTGTGTGTGTGTGTGTGCGTGAACTGTCAAACCAACACCACTAGACTAACAAACATATCCTAAAATATTGCAGCATAGGGGACACTAGACCCCAGGGATAACTATTTATAACATGCCTTTAAGGCACTTAAAATTCTCCTACAATAATTAGCAAATCATTCATTATTGGAGTGGGTGTGGAACACTAGACACCAGGAATAATCTATGCAACATGTCCTAAAGGCACTTAAACACTGAGACTCTTTACTCTCTGTACTTACACGCGCTAGCCCTCTGCAGCACCACTGGACACTAGGGATGTTTCTAAAATAATTAAAAAATATATAAAACAAAGTAAAAAAAGGGGGGGGGCTTTCCAGCCATGCACCCTTAACACAGAAAGCAGCTGGTCACTCGGGAGCATTAATCCTATGATCAGTCTGTACAACAGGGAATATTTTCTACCAAAGGAGGTACGAAACAGTAATGTTTGGTATTATTCAATGATTACAATGGGCCATGATTTACAAGGGACAAGGCATGTATAGGAGACAAAAGCATGAGCATTCTGTAAAATCAAGACACCTGAGAGAAATGGAGATGTGTCCATGCAGTGGGAGACCTTTGAAGGAAGGCAAGATGACTCCAAGGAGAATATTTAAGCTATTACTGGGACTTGCATGAAAATTTAATAGAGCAAAGGTCTCATCACGATGCAGTTTGTGATCGATAAAAAGTACGGAAATGTAATATATTGGATTATTGACTGACTGTAAGAGCTGAGATTTAGTAGGACTGGAACAGAATATGTAGAGACATTGGAGATGTTCTGTTAACTCATGGGGCAGGTAAGAAGTGCATGTGTGTGTGTGTGTGATAAGGTGGGGTGCTTGTGCCAACATGATGCATGAGCTGCCAGTGATAACTACTCCACCCATAATTACAGGCAATTCAGAGACATGCAAATTAGCTGACAATAAGGTCTTTCCCCACTGCAGCTAACATTAACAGTAAATTGCATTTTCCTACACTTCATAAAGAAATGGAGAGGGTGTTTCCCTGAAATTTGCTGGGATATTCTATTTTATGAAAAATCACAGGGTATTTTTAATTCCCTGGATCCTTACCTGTATGTTTATTTCAATTACTAAGTAAGGTTTGCTTCTGTCAGTATTGGATGAATCCACATGAAAATGTTCTTCTAAATGAGATATTCAAGCTACAAGACAATTGTAATATTATTTCCAAGATCTGGTTAAATGCAAAAAAAATAAAAAATACTAAGCTTTATCTTTTATTTTATTATATTTTAATATTTCTTGTTGCTTCTCCACAGTCCCAGTTTCAACCATTTCTTCCACAATGGTTCTACTTCTCTGAGGTAAAGGCTAATGTCAAGGGCCTTTGTATGACCAAATTTGCAGATGACTGTAAATTGGGAGCCATCATAGATTCCCTCCATGACACAAATATCTTACAAGAGGGTCTAACACAAACAAATGCCTGGTGTCAATGATATGGATTAAAACTCAATCTTAAGAAATGCATTTCAGTGTCTTTGGGAAAACCGCCATACAGGCAAATTACTCCATTGATAAAAGACCCATAAGAGAAGATCTGATAGTCAGGGATCAGGGAACCTATATAGACAGTAATCTGGCCTTTGACCAAAATTTATTTATTAATTACATTTATTTACTGGGTAGTGTCCAACTGGGCCAAGAGGCTGTTTTCAGCGGAGACCCAGGGGGGGAAATCTCCAACAAATAATTAACAAAAACAGTGGAAAAAAATACAGCAGAGTATCATGTGCAGTGTACAAATATATGATTATAAGTTACAAGGAGGGTAGTTACCATTGTAGTAATATGCTGACTATTAATATTTAATTTTACTTTGGCCTGTATCTATGGTAAATGCATCAAATTAAGTTATTAATTCTTAGGCAGGTGCCCTGTAAATATCAGTTGTAAAACTTTCCACTTGATTTCTGCAACTACCATTTGGTTGCTGTGTTGGCTTATGACATCATTTATGTCGTCACCTCCTTGTTAGATTTAGTGTTGAGCAACAACTTTATGTGACTTGAGGGAGAGATCTTCTTGCAAAAATCAGGGGTGGCGATGGGATCCCCCTGTGGTGGCAGTTTTGCCAACTGCATAAAGGCTCATTGGGAGACCACCTTCCTCTTTAAAACGGCTGTGTTTAAAGAAAACATAGCATGGTACACAAGGTACCAAGATGATATGTTCATTTTGTGGAAAGGGCCGACTGAAGGTGTTCAAGAATTTATTGAATTGATTTCAGCTTCAACTAATTTTTTGGAGTTTACATTCAACCTACAAAATGAATGTATTAATTTTCTTGACATTAGTCTGCATAAGGATGTGGGTAGAAAAAGATTTAAAAGTACCATCTATAGGAAGCCCACTTATTCCAACTGTTTCCTTCATTTTTCTAGCTGCCACCCCTACCACCAAAAGAGAGCAGTGGTTAAGGGGCAGTTAGTCAGGGCAGCCCGAATGATCTCCGATGAGAGAGATTTCACGGATGAATGTTCTAAGCTTGAACGTATGTTTCTTAAGAGAGGATACCCTCTGAGCCTAGTTTCTGGTATCTCCTCCGAGGTCATTACTAAAAGGCAGATTGGCTATTTTACACCCCTTTTAGGTACAACTCAAGCTTTGGCTGAGGACTTCTCTCCCATTCACCAGAGGGTTGTTTCTTTATGTAACACCAAAGACTGCCACCACACAAGTTTTGTTGTTACCTACAACCTTAACCATTCTTTTATTAGACAAACTCTTTATAAGAACTGGGCCCTCATTATGGAGGACCCCTCCCTATTTAAACTTTTTGGTAATAAACCCAAGATTACCTTTAGAAGGGGGCAGAACTTGAAACACTTGCTGCAATATTCCATTAACTCACACCCTAGTGCTAGTAAAGGCATGGTTAAATGCGGGAGGTGTCAACAGTGTAAGTACCTCAACACGAATCACCATTTTGAAATAAGGGAGAGGGTATATAAACCTAATGGTAGATTTTCGTGTGAATCTAAGGGAGTGGTTTACTGTGCCAAGTGCCAGGCCTGTAAAGCTTTCTATATCGGGAAGACCGAAAGAAAGCTCAGGACACGCATTTATGAGCACATTTATGCTGTTAACAAAAGGGACACAAACAATGCTTTGGCTAGGCACATCGCAGATTTTCCAGACCATGCTTTTAAGTTCTCTGTGTTAAAACAAATTAATACAGACATTAGAGGAGGGCCTTGGCAGATTAATCTAGAAATTGATGAACTCAAATGGCAAATTTCTACTGCTGCTTATTTATCCCCAGGGTTAAATGAAATGGTCTCTATAAAATGTTTTCTAAAGAAGTTGGCTTTAAACAGATAATAGTTTTACTGGTTTTACATGTGAGCCTTCAGTTTAGTCAAAGTATTAGTGTCATGGAAGATTTGTTTTTAACTGTCTAATAAGTATTTTTTATTGGATTTGTTTAACAAAAATGTTATTAATTGTTTTTAATATTCACACACAGCATCACTATTCTTATATGTTGGTTCAATTGATAGTTAGGACTCTGTGACTCAAGTGTATTTGCCTAAGGTGTACTCCTTTGGCTTTTTAAAATCTACTGAATTGTATCTGTCACTTTAAAACTATTCAATTAGTTTCAACAATCAGTTAATTGGCATTGTATGTGTCATTTATAAGCTTTGCAAAATGGTAGTACCTTGTCTGAAGAAGGAAAAACACAGTTTGTTTCTGAAAGCGCTAACTCAATAAATTGTTTGTTTCAAGTAATCTGCTAAGCCTTTGGTGCTTTTGATTCCTAGTTTGTGTTGGCTTATTGCTAGGGCAGCCCGCAAAAAAACTCTGAGATTCATGGATGAGTTCCCCATTCAGCACCTTAGGGGCTTATTCCACTTGGATTGCTTCTAGTTTTGGTCTGTTTTTACATTAATTTAACAGTTCATGGGCAAAGATTATGGATCTTATGTTACATATTACTGCAATAGTTTTGAAACCACGTAGAGAGTTAAGCTCCACATGGATATCTTATACAGCCATAACCAGGATTCTTACATTTAAACAAATCCTATTTAACATGGTTTCAAGCTATACATTGCAGAAATCTAGACCCTCATAATTTTTAATTATTTATAGCAGACTACAATGAGCACCATCACACACAAGGGAGATTAGGGGCACTCCACTCGTTTAATATGCTTGGCTTTTTAAAAAAAAAGTTTTTAGACAAATTATGGGGCATCACTAGCTAGCTTCCTCTTGAAAGTTTGGAATAACTGTAAGACAATTTTATGACCAACAAACACCCAGAGACAAATTTTAAAGCATATAAATTCTAAATTACAAATAACAAGTAACAGATACTCGGCTTATGATTAGTATCATAATAACCCATAATCCCCTCTGAAAAAACTCCCCACAACCTTAAAAAAAACATTAGTTTTATATTTTAAGACCGACTGGGATCCCATAACCTCTCAGGGTGCTCTCTTTTAGCCATAAGAGTTAACCTAATACTAACAGGGAGCATTGCTTATCCTTAAAAATAAAAATAAAATTAAAATTAGGTTACATGAGCTACTGAGGCATTTGCCATAAACTCCATTAAAACATGGACATTGATAACTTGCATCACCCCAGTTCATTAAAACTGTGTGTTATAAGTAGACCAATGAACACAAAATATGACTGCAACGACCTACGATAAAATATCATTAACATTATTATTTTACTACCACCACTTGACATGAAACCCACAGGAATAACTAGCATAACTGTAAGTGTTTAAAGGGTAGATCAAATGAAGTTCTTAAGTGAAAGCACTGTGATAATTTTCACAATGAACAGACTTCTAGGGGAATCTTTTAATCTCTATTTCTATTAATTGTGAAACAGACAGTTTTAGATGATTTACTATCAAAATAATTTTCCATCTTTTGATCGAACTGGTGTGCAAAAATTGGTAATAAAATTACTGAAATTTATTTCGGGAATGGTAACATAGAATTGACATTTGAATAGTAGAAGTTCCAATGTTGAAAGTCCATGTTACCAATAATGTTTTTTACAGGGGGCAACCCCCTGCTTATTATATATTCAACTCTAAGATCGCACCACAGTGAGAAAAGGGTACATTTCCCGATCCACACTGTAGTGTGTTCTGTTATCAGAATGCTGATTCCACATTACCATTCGCTAATGTGGGGTCAAACATTCTCTGGATCGGCATTACGAAAACTTGAAAACAACCTTTCAAGCTTCGCGTATGTACCAATCTAAATTTTGATAATAAACCATTTTAGATATCTTCGACAGTTTTAAAAAAGTATTTCACTGATAAGATAAGCAGGTCTTTGGTCAAAATGGTTTACTATCAAATACTGGAATGTCAAAATAAATTCCTACCACAAAGATCCATTTACATATTTGAATAGAAATGTTGAAAAGGTCAGAATGTTGCAAACACACTTCCTGTTGTGAATTCAACCTTTGGCAACATCTGTATACTGCAATCTGACACTGCACATCACGTGATGTGCCCCCCCCCCAAGAGTACATATTACAACTCTGAGATCGCACTACAGTGGGGAAAAAGGGTATAATTTCTGATCCGCACTGTACCGCGATCTCTAGTATTAAGGTCGAACACATATGTATGAATGCATAGTGCATTCATACAAGGGATACTCAGTCTCGATGGTCAGCAATACGGAATGCTTTCAAATAACTTTCGACATTTTGGTTGTTGCCGAACTATCATTCTACATTTTCAAAGTAAACCAGTCAAAATGCCTATATTTGCCACCAGTGTAAGTCTTAAGAAGCACTGCAAGCCAAAGTTTGTAAAAATTACATTTATTATACCAAATACTAAGGAAGCATAGAAAATAAGCCCATTCAACTTAGTATAGTGTTAACACACTTTGAACAATACCATCGTAAAATGCTTTATATCAGTGTAACCAGTCCATTACCAGCCTCTCCAACATCAGGCTGTTAGAATGAATGATCATTGCTGCAGACCTTGACAGGCCTTTGCTTCAGCTGCATTAAACAGCAAAAATTCTTCACCCAAGCTTACCAAAAACTACATTCACAAGGAGGACTAGGTCATCAAACTATACATATCTTTTGCTCAGAACCCTTGCTCCTCCCCAGTGCACATTTGAATTAGGAAGCAGCAACCTTATTTGCTTTGAACAACTGACCACCTTTAATACACACACACATTAATATATGTATGCACATATATATAGTGCAACTTCAGTTTGATGGAGAAGTCCATCTCCACCAAAATTTCCTCAAATCCTACTCCACAGATGGATCAGTCTTTGGAACTTCCATCTCCAAATCCATCAGTCACATTTGAGTTTCTTTTTTAAACCCTCTCCTCACCTTTGCAGGACCGTCTGCCTGATGGTTTACTATTTTTCACTTACATCAGAGTCTACTAGTAGAGAGTAGGCCCACCTGTAGATCCTGAGGAGTGGTCTACCCCTACTTCCTTTAGGCTGCAGTCAGACCATAGCTGCCTGGACAAGAGAGGCAGTGTATGTGCTTCCACGTCTCCTGTTTCCTGACTCATTAGGAAGATTCTTGTTCAACACAGCATGAGACACCCCAGCCTTTACAAGCAGGCAAGAGACCTAGCCACCATCAGGTGTCTCCTGTGCTGCAGACCTAGTTGTCTTCCTCCCCGAAGATAAGTGAGCTGGCATGAGTTGCTGACATGCATCCTCCCCAGGTGAGCCGCATTTCAAATTCTTGAACATCAAAGTCATGTCCCCCATATTCCTTTCTCCTTTGATTTCTCACCCCAGTGAGTATGAAACCTCCCTGTTGTCTGCCCAAATGGCCCATTCATTCCCCTCAGCAGTGAGTTATACAAGCATTTTGTTCCTTCTAGTGGTAAGGGGTAAGCATAGGGAATGGAGCCATTACCCTCTTTGAGGTTTGTTTTTTTTTTGTTATACCTATATTATTTTCCACACATATGCAAGATGCATCCCAAGGAGATGGAATGCCATGGAGTTACGTGAGGGTCATAGCTCCCAGTTTCATGATAGACATCCTCAACAGTCCTGATGCTCTGGTGATCACCATTCCCAATCAGGTAATCTGTATGAAGGCCAAAACCCAGAACCTCCTCAACTTCAACCCTCCCCTTAGAGATAGGTGTGAATATTAGGCTTCAATATTCATCTCTTTTAATGGACAGTTCATCTGGCACCTTGGCTACTAATCAAACCCAGAACAACTAACTGAAGTTAGGGCTTTATCGCCCTCTGCTGCAGAATTGCTCTCTCCTCTTTTTCCCTGCAGGTTGTACATGTTCATTGCTTCCAACCACATTCTTTACCGAACATAACCCTTCTATCATTCTGGCTATTATTATCTGTACTCCTCCTCTTTCTTAAAAAGATCTGACAGTCTTCTTTAAATACTTCCTGTAGACTGGAGCACACTATAATGGTAAGATCACATTCCTCTCCTGAGATGCAAGAAAAAATAAACACTGCTGTATTTCCCTTGTGCTGACAGGGTCCACATGATTTGCTAAACAGTAAAGCAAAATAAAAAATGAAAGGCATTAACTCTGTTACTGACATTGGTAGTTTAGTGCACATGCATACATATATACACACCTTATGTGCATTCAGCAGTGTATGCCATGTTATCTGTTGGCTTATGTCATTTTACTAAGATGAAACTAAAGCTTAATGTGTTTTGGCCTCTGTTTTTTTGACCTCCTGCTGCAGATGGTATAAAAGATGACTTGGAGAGTCATTGGCCTACTGTGTTTTGTACTCAAGCATTGCCATGGACATACAAGCTGATTTCAGGAGAGGTGTGCTGCTCCTGATATTAGGATTGGACTCGGCTGCTTTGGATTCTGTACTGCTCCGGATATTAGGATTGGATTTGGCTGCTTTGGATTCTGGACTGCTCTGGATATTAGGATTGGAATTGGCTGCTTTGGATTCTGCACTGCTCCGTATATTAGGATTGGACAGAGCTGCTTTGGATTCTGCACTGCTCCTGATACTAGTATTTGACTTGGCTGCTTTGGATTCTGCACTGTTCCGGATATTAGGATTGGACAGAGCTGCTTTGGATTCTGCACTGCTCCTGATACTAGTATTTGACTTGGCTGCTTTGGATTCTGCACTGTTCCGGATATTAGGATTGGACTCGGCTGCTTTGGATTCTGCACTGCTCTGGATATTAGGATTAGACTCGGCTGCTTTGGATTCTGCACTGTTCTGGATAGTAGTATTGGACTCTGCTGCTTTGGATTCTAAACTGCTCCGGATATTAGGACTGGACCCGGCTGCTTTGGATTCTGCACTGCTCTGGATATTAGGGTTGGACTCGGCTGCTTTGGATTCGATTGGACTCTGCTGCTTTGGATTCTGCACTGCTCCAGATAGTAGTATTGGACTCTGCTGCTTTGGATTCTAAACTGCTCCGGATATTAGGACTGGACTCGCCTGCTTTGGATTCTGCACTGCTCTGGATATTAGGGTTGGACTCGGCTCCTTTGGATTCTACACTGCTCCGGATATTACGATTGGACTCTGCTGCTTTGGATTCTACACTGCTCCAGATAGTAGTATTGGACTCTGCTGCTTTGGATTCTAAACTGCTCCGGATATTAGGACTGGACTCGCCTGCTTTGGATTCTGCACTGCTCCTGATATTAGTGCTGGACCCGGCTGCTTTGGATTCTGCACTGCTCTGGATATTAGGGTTGGACTCGGCTCCTTTGGATTCTACACTGCTCCGGATATTACGATTGGACTCGGCTGCTTTGGATTCTGCACTGCTCCGGATATTAGGATTGAACTCGGCTGCTTTGGATTTTGCACTGCTCCGGACAGTAGTATTGGACTTGGCGGCTTTGGATTCTGCACTGCTCCGGATATTAGGATTGGACTCTGCTGCTTTGGATTCTGCACTGCTCCTAATATTAGTGCTGGACTCGGCTGCTTTGGATTCTGCACTGCTCCGGATAGTAGTATTGGACTCGGCTGCTTTGGACTCTGCACTGCTCCGGATATTAGTATTGGACTTGGCTGCCTTGGATTCTGCACTGTTCCTGATAATAGTATTGGACTTGGCTGCTTTGGATTCTGTTGATAAACTGCTGTGGGGCTTGGGATGTTTGTTGGAACTTTGTGGCTTCCTATAATCTTGTGGTAGAAGTTATTCTTGTGACATTCTCTGGTAGTGATCTAGAAGTTTTTATTATACTTTCTCCACTGTACTTTGCTGATACCATCAGACTGCTGCTTTGCTTGCATGTCATCAGTATTATAGGAGGCACCTTTAAAGAGTTTTAGGCAACTGTCATTGGGTGGAAATGAAGGATTTAGACAACTAACGTGATCACAGTCCTAGAGTACTGGACAAAATCACAACTGTAGACTGCCTGTGCTGTGAAGTCATTATGTTACAGTCATGGCTGCAATTGTGGAGTGCTTTTTTATTGCAGTGGCAGGCTGTAGGGTCTCCTTTTTACCTTGCACTTTGCAGTTTATTGTCCTCACTTGGGAGTGCTGCAGTATTGTCTGGTACTCAAGTTAGTGGTAAGTCAACTTAGGACTGTAAAGCCTGCTTAAATATGTAATCATTCTGAAAGATCTTCACTGTTATTAATTCCTCATGAGTAAACTGCACTGTAGTGGTCTGGAGGCTTCTGAATTGTGTTCACTGCTTCCCCATACATTATTTTGTCTGCACCATGACATTATGCAGTTTCTGGGTCTTTTGAAAATTGATTAATGTAGGTGCTTCTTTGTACTGCAAGAGCTGCTGAGCTACATTTTATCTTTTTTGTTTTGGACCCCCAACACCCAGTGACTACCAGGTCTCCTCCTCAGACACCCAACTGACAAATTAATATATCCCAGAATCATTTCTCTCAACCTCTTAGCACAAAAAATCTGGACAAAGCCCAAAATAATGGTTGGGGGGTGGGGTAGGGTAAAGAACCAAAAATAAGGACAAATTTTAAATATTGCTCTTGTAAACTGAGAAGTTGTTAGAATATAAGGAGTTGTGTTAGCATGCATTTTCTGAAGGATATACAGTCTGATACTTAAATGTATGTCATTATTTAGTGACTTTAGTCCTGAATGATTTGCCTGAAAACCATAAATTTTATGAGGTACAGACCAAAAATAGGAGAGTAAAATATGGACATTCTGTGAAAATCTGGACACCAGTGCAGCAAACCAAGCTGCTAGCCTCTCCCAGGATGGCCAAGTCAACATTCTTTGCTCATTTTTATCCTGCCCCACCCTGTTATTTCAGTACTCATGCAGCTACTCAAATATGGGTCATCTGGGGCACAGCCAGGGCTTTATATCTATGCCATGGGAACAGGATTTGTGATGCGTAGCTATCTTTGCTGTTTGCTTTATTATTGACTGAATTTAAGTTTCACCACTTTGTTAATCTGTGTTGCTGGTGAAGCTGTCTTTTGCATGGATCCTAATCATCCCTTCACTGCTTTGTCCACCTGTGATTTTGTTGAAACTTGAACTGGTTTTGTAGCTCATCCTTGTTGCTTGAACTTTATAAAGCGGAGGAACTTGGCTGAAACATTCATCTCTCAGCTCTGTTTATGCATCAGTTACCATTTTATTCTCTGTTGAGCTCACTGTTAATTTGTAGTCCAGTATTTAGATTTGTTTTATTAACAGCTTGTGATAATTTAGGTCTTGCCTGAGTTGAGTTGTGTCATCTACCCAGTGATCCCTCTTTACATATGGGTCAGGTATGGAATTTGTCCTTTTGTACCTCTGGCCAGGATATTGTACTTGAACATCAGATATTTAGGAATAAGCCAGTTATATTTTTTGGTCTTGTTTGCAACACTGGCCTGGGGCTCAATGCCAAAACCTTGCTTGATTCTAATTATAGACCAATTTTTTTTTGTTGCTGTCACTTCCACCCCCCCCAAATTTTCTGTTGTGTAGCATCCAAAGCTAGTAAAGTGGTGGGGTCTTTCATTGACCATCTATAGAGTCAAAGTGGTTAAGACTAGCAGTACCAACGCATTTGGCTATTTCTTGGATGCAGGAATAAATGGTTGGAACCTCCACAGGCAGTGTATATATCCTCTGTAGAGTTGTCCAGATAGTTGATTCTGGGTGACTAACATATGAATTGATGAGTCTCTGGTGCTTGTAAAAATAAATTCCTTTGTGCTACGCAGTGTTTGCTCAGGTGATTACCTCTGCTATACATATATTTAGGCACATTTTGGATTTGGTGTTCTAGCTGCATGTCATGATAAGTGACTTGGTGTTAGAACCTGCAAATTGGTCAGACCAGAGCCTAATTCAATTTGTGGTGGATTTATCTTGGATGGCTACCCAGACCATAGTCTGGTGGCATGTAGTAATCTGAGTTAGGTCATCTTTATTCAATAGATTCTATTTTACATCAGCACATACAGGAGTTCAGTGGTGGGACTATTGATGAGGCAGCTGAGGTCTATAGAACAGGGCTTTGACTACCTCCAGTGAACTGCTAGTCCAAAGTGATGTATGTCTTGTCTATTCTCTGTCATGTGAGCCATGGTATGATCTTGATCTCCATGCCCTGAGGAGGATGGGACAAATTTTGGACCATGCATAGTGCTGCACTTGCCTGCTCACCAACAGATTTCTATTACATGGCCATTTATCTCTGTCATGTCAGTGTTACCGGGAAAAGGTCTTTATACTTGTCCGAAGAGTTCCTGGCTGGAGTGAATCAACTGATAGGTTTAGCAACCCAAGTTGTCTTCTCACCCGGAAGTCTTTTTCTAGTGAAACATCTGAGCTTGCTGCTGGGCACTTTATTGCTGTGGTTGTCTAAATCAAGGATTGCATTGTCTCTGTTGCAAATGCAGAGATATACAATAACTAAGTGGATGATCCACTACCTTTTTCTTTGCATGAGTTTAAAATTTTTGATTCTAATGAGCTTACAGCTCTCATTTCAGGATGTGTTTAGCACCTACAGACTGGATCCTTGTATTACCAAGTTTGTAGCTCTTGCTTGGAGGTTTGGGGTCCAGCTCTTTATCATATTGCAGTGTTGTCTCTTATAGATGGAGTTGTTCTATCTGTTTTAAAGAAGGCCTTGGTTACTGTAATCCATAAGAAGGCTGGCTTAGATGCTGATCATCTGGATAATGATAGACAAATCTCAAACCTTCCTTTTGTTGGTAACGTTCTTAGAAAGGCTGTTTATGAAGACATGGATTAGTATCAGAGTGTTAATCACATCTATAATCCATCCCAGTCTTGCTTTCAGTCCAGACATAGTAAGGAGAAGGTCCTTGCTATGGTATTTTATGAATTTCGTTTGGTATTAAATTGTTTTATCTTCTCTTGTTAGATCTCTCATTGACATTTGCCACAATGGACCTTACAATATCTTGTACGATTTGAAAGATTACTGCGGTATCACAGGGTATTGACTTGGAATGGTTTGCTACTGACATTAAACTCAGGCAAGAATGCAGGGTACTTCCAAGTATTATTTGCACAGTGAGTAGAAAATCAACACAAAGATATCACCAAACAATGATTCCACAACCAGAATGCCAGTGATCAGTTGTCTTCTTTTTTTAATCTATAAATTAGTTGAAAGGGGACATCCAAATTAAGGCTAAGATCAGGAACAAATCAGTTTTAGTATCAAACTGATGAACAGGGAGATGTTTAATTATGACCTACAGCTGTACCTCTTGTTCCTTCAAAAGTCTCTCTCTGCTATAAACAACTAGCTTCATGGCTAGATGATGGACAACTGACGAAAGCTCAATACATCCAAAACTACAGATATGGTCATTCATGCGAAAATGCACAATTCATCTGTTCCAGTTTAACCCTGTGTTATCACTTGCAGAGGTAAACTTAAATTTGTGTTGAATGTGCATAACATAGGAGTGAGTTTGATGACTGGTATATCCTTAAGGACCAAGTGACTGCTCTGATCATGTCCTCATGCTTTTATCTAAGGAGCATCTCCCTTACTAACCACCTTATTCCAACAGCAGATCTTCCAGTGGTGGTACCTGAATTAGTCTCCTTCTAGTTGGACTATTGCAATGCCTTTTACCTGGGATTCCAGTTTCAAAACATGGCCTTCTGCAACTAGTGCAAAACTCTGTAGCTTAATTATTCAGGATTTAATTACACCAGTTCTGCAGGATTTTCATTGGCTGCTAGTTCAGTCATTTCTCACCTAAATGATTCGGATCTTACTCGAACATGCTCTGCATTATTTGGGTCACCTTTAATTTAAGGAGCTTCCTGTCTGGTATTGTGTTGTGGTCAAATGATTCTGAGAGACTGCTTCAGTTTTTCTGGTGGGCACTCTGTATATCAGGAGCAGTACTCTTGCAACTTATTTCTTATAGGAATGGCTGAGTATGTTCCTATGACTTACTGGATTTAAGGGATCCCTCAAGACATGTTTTTGACTTTGAATTTGGTGATTAATGTATTGACTCAGAATGCCTTTTTTAAATCACAGTTGTTTGCTGTTTCATTTGTTTGTTGGTTTAATTTTGGATTATTGTAATAATGCTTAATCAATAAGCATTTGAATGAATTTCATTGTGAATTTAAATTGAACATATGCTGGTTTTCATTTCTGCAGCTTTTTCCTGCATTCAGTAGGATACTGAAAAAATCTTTTAACCATCAACACACTCAAGTCACATTTGCATGCAAGAAGTTGTGGCTGCTGGGTGGTAAGTAGTTAATCAGCTTAACTTAAGTAAGAAGTGTATGAAAATAAGACCGAATCTCAAAATGTCTCTGATCCCCTAAGTAATTCATCCTGTACTCCTTTGCCCACACCACTTTCATACTGAGCAGTGCCTCATCTGCATACACATCAGTCAGGATTCTAAATCGTTCATCATGTCTTCTCTGAAAGACCCTTAATGTTCATCATTGGTGAAATAACATCCCACTCACCCAAAAGAGGCAGCTGCAGTAAATTAACAAAAATTATCAGTACATGGAGAATAATGAACAGAACACCATCAGCTGTTTCTACCTATAACGTCTCGGTCGTAATTTAGTAATTATACTTTTACTGATATTTTCACTGTGTATGTTGCCTTATTCATAACTGCTCAGTTGTTTGCATTGGGTTGGGATTATGTTTATGTTTGCTGTTCTGAACTCAAATGATTCATTACACAATTATGTCCTTTTATGACTCAGACTGTTGATGATGACAGATGTGTTTTCTGTATCTAACTAGAGCTTAGATTCATCAGGTACTGCTACTGCACATGCTATATTGCCATGCCGATGAGCTTATATTGCCATCAGGTCTTGGCATTGCTGGTTAGCTCCTCATACTCTGACCAAAACTGCTAATTCTAGTCTCAAATGTCCAGCAAACCTTCCTCTCACACTGTCCCATCATTATTCAGTAACAAGTAAAAATGAAATGGTTGTAACTGTTTATGTTAGAACTGCAGGATTCCATAGTACTAGGTCTGCAATACCAGATTAAAGTATAACTACCAAAGCACACGAACTAAATAACAGTTCCTTTTAAACAATGCTTTAGACTGCATAATATAAAAACAGTAAAGTAACACTGAATTTAATTCTAACAATAATATTTGGAAGCTTCTAAGACATTCCTTCTAAAAGTTGTCTCAATTTTTCTATAATCTTTTTTCTGCTAATATCATCAGACTTAAGTTAAACTGTATCTGTAAAGACTGCTGCAATTTAACTTTTCCCTTCTTCTACCCTAGAACAACATATTTTAAAAAAAATATACAACTTTCAACAAGCCAAAAATGACCACAGAATGCTTTTACATTACATGATTTGTGTGCATAGTTATTTACTAAGCATGTAATCCAGAGAAGAGAATTACGGTGCCTAGCCCAATTTCCCAAGTTGCCCAGAGCATTAACTGATTAAGTGACTTGCTCAGAGTCATTAAGTAAGCAAATGGAAAGAGAGAGAATCATACCCCGGACTACATGAAGCAGTTTACTACAGCTCATTGCCTTCTCTGAACTAACGGCCAGAAGCCAATTGTTGTTAGTTATGCTGAAAAGAACACACTATTACCATTTTGAGAGCTGCTTGCTTATGGATGAAGAGAGTAGTCCAGCGATATTTGTTGAGTTGCTATTGCGAAGTTCTGGAAGCCCAAGACAGTTGGCTCTGTTCAGATGTCAGCACTCTCCCTGTGCACCTGACCAACATGAACAGTATGGCACAAACAAACTGCCTTATGCTAATAGCCATTATAACTTTCTACTACCACTGTTATATACTGTGAAGTGTGGCCACTTTAAGCTATATTTAATGTTGCCTTGTTTATTTATCAATTTATTTGCATATTCATATAGTCATTGAATATCAATTTTCAATTCAATATTACTTCATTTCAACCACATAACAATTACAAAAGGAAGTGCACCAGTTAGTGAAAATAAAGTTGTAAAGCTTTAATTATGAACAATACAGATGATCCTAGGCCTTAAACTCTTGTCCTATATGGGCAGACTCAAAAAACTCCAACTTTTCTCTGTCTCATATCGCCAACTTAGAGGCGATCTCTGCTTGACTTACAAAGCCATGTCTGACCCAGCTCTCTTAGAAATGTTACATCGAAAGAAATCACAATTCCTCCGCACCACACGCTCCAGAGACCTCAACCTCACTACCACAGTCAACCGAACATGCTGGCGGGACTGGTTCATAACCCAGAGACTGCCCATGCTATGGAAAAGAATTCCCATACATGTCAAGCAGAGCACCTCACTGGCCCTCTTCAAGAGAAATCTTGATGAGTGGATGGGAAATAGAAAATTCACCCCGGGGATCACTCCAGTGGCTCTAGTCGACAGAGGCACTAGGAACTAAGGTTGGGTGGCATGATGCCAGGGTAATCCTATGGGCTCTGCTTGTAAAGGCTCCAGGGTCATTAGCCTAGTACAACACCTACGAGCCTATGACATTATATGCACATTATAGATCAAGATAAATATATAGGTCACAGGGAGCATTCAAGAAGACAGCCTGCAGAGTGAAATGTAGTCATAAGATAGATAGTACAGTTGTGCAAGTTTCACTTACCCATAACAGTAGATCTTTGAATTTGTTCACTGCTACAATTTCTTAGAGAGTGTGGTCTGGCAAAGATACACCACCTGGCCAGCTTCCCAAAACTCTAACCCCCTCCCACATAGTCACACTGGCTGTCTATAGACTAATCCTTTTTGGAGGGAACCATAAAAACAGCCTGAGCGACAAAAAATCTTTAGGACTTTGCCCTCAAATATAAAAAAGGGAAATTCATCCTGAATCAAAAAAAAAAATCACAACAGAAACCACACCACTAATATTAAACAACAAAATACAAGCTGTAGCCCACTATGTACAGTAAGGGGGTGGTGAGTGCATACGGCTACTGCAGCAATGAAAAATTCGAACATCTACTGTTATGGGTAAGTGCAACTTAACAACTATTCTTCATTCTCACTGCTGCAGTAGTCTATGGGTACATTACCATAGCTTACCCTACCAGTGAGGAGGAGGAAGGATAATAGTCTAGCAGACCCTGGAGAATGATTCTCGGAAAGCCTGTTTTGGACCTGGAAAAGGAATTCAGTTTGTAGTGCTTTGTAAATGTATGGATGGAGGACTAAGATGCTGCCTCTAGAATGTTTCTAGAATCTACAAATTTTCATTATGTCAATGAAGAAGCTAAGGCCCTAGAAGAATCTGCCTTAACCCTGCTAGAATAGTTTTGCAATGGTGGGAGCAATTGTTCTTTACCTCTTGTGTTTTGTTATCTAGAAATATCCATTTGAAAACAGGTTAATCTTTCTTAATCCCAGAACAGAAAATGAATAGCTTTACTGAAGGACTTAATTCTCTCACAATCGTACATTCAAGGTATGAAAAATCTTTTCTCCCAAGCTATTTGGCTCTGGATAGAACACTAGGTAGGATACTGATGGCTTGATTCAAAGCAAACTTGATTCAAAATAAACCCCAAGGTAACCTTATCTGTATGGAAGACAAGATAGGGCTCCAGAAGCATAACAACTTGCAACTCAGATACTCTTCTTGCAAATGTCAGAACACACAGAAGGTTGGTTTTCAAATTAAAGAACCTTAAATCAGGTTTAAAGGGTGACATTGTTAGTTTCTTCAACATAAAATTGAGATTGAATAAGGAACTGTGTGAGGAAGCTTGTGGCTATTGTTCTTGGCTAATTTCATAAGAAGGGAGAACCAATTTTGCCAGGGAGAAAAAGGAATCACCACAGTGATCTTTGGTAAATTTTTCTGAATCTTCAGAAGTACCTTGAAAATCATTGGAAAGGGTGGAAAAACATAAGAACATCCCCAACAGAGGGAATGAAACAGCATCCGTCTTTCAGGCTTGGTTGCAAGGATTTCTGTGAGAGAATTTATCTAAGTTGTCTGTTTTGAAAGGAAGAAAACAAATCTGCTTGAGGGATTTCCCACATCAGGATCAGTTCCTACAATACTTGTGTTGAACTTCCACTCTTTTGTCCAGGATCTGATGAGATTGTCTTTCACAGTGTTTTGCTCTGACAGTATATAAAATGCATGAAGAGTTAGGGAGTGCTGAAGAGCTAACTCCCAATATATCATTGTTAGCCAGCATAGAGGGGATGATCTGGTACCCCCCGTTTAAGTACAACATCTCTGTTGTGCTGTCTGTAATCACTTGAAGAGGGTCTGGTTTCCCAAAGATGAAGCAAAGTCTTTACAACATGAATTACAGACAATTCTTTGATGTGTATGCACATTTGTCAACACAAACTTCCTCACAAACCTTGCACATTTACTCTCACAGAAACTGTTTCCTTAGTGAAATCTGAGGATTCCATCATGACTGAATACGTTTGCGTAGGAAAAGAAAAAAGGAGCCCTGGAATGCAAGCCATTTGATCCCTCACCACTGCAGTTCTAATTTTACAATACTCAGTAATGGAATTTGAAACCCCACGGGATGAGTGTTCTGCATCCACATCACTGAATTTTTCTCACATCTGGAAATTGGTATCATGGGGATCATAAAAGTATTAGGGTCTAGAATCCTGAGAAATTCTTTGGCTGAAGCTCAGGACAGAGGAGAGAAGTTATGGGATACTTATCAATATGAATTCACCTTGTCCTTTGGTAAAAACGCTTTTATTATGCGAGTGTCTATAACACACTCTAGAAATACAATGCTGTATGACAAGAGTTAGGGAGGATTTTTGCAAGTTTATCTGAAATCTAGGTTGAGTGAGGTGAGAAGCAATGTTTGTTAAGGATTCCTGGCATCTGGACAAAGAGTCTGCACAGATAAGCAAGTAATCTAAATAAGAATAAATGTGAATACCTTGTCCCCACTGACCACTGGGGGTAGACACTTTATAAACTCTCTTGGTATAGTAGATAGCTCAAAGAGTAATGCAGAGAATGGATCATGTGACCCAGATATAAAAAATATTATATACCTCCTAAAAATGTGTGCAATAGGAGTGTGATGGTAAACATGCTTGGGGTCTAAAGTTACCATCAGACAGTGGTCTGGCAGAAGCGGTAGCATAGTTAAAAAGTGTTAACGTCTTGAATTTTGGAACTTTACAAACAAGCCCCCAGTACCCCCAGTGTGTGTTGTGGGGGAAAGCCCCTCAAAAACACCTGAACTTCCCAACTCCAAGGTTGTCATACTATGGAGAAAATAGACTATTTCTAGAAATGACAACTTCAAACTTAACTTATATAAGTCTGGATTTTCAGTCATTTAGTCTCCACATTCCAGGAATCAGCATTGTGAGTCTCAGCAAGCCAAAATGTTACTGTAAGTTATAATATACCCATTCTGAGACCCAAAAGGACTTTCTTATTAAAGAGAACTGGGTGGTATGAAAGCCATGTATTAAACTTCAGGAAACTGACATCTTTGTAAATTCTTTAAGCAGTGGGGTATTCCTGGTGAATTCTGCTATACTAAAGTAGCATTGTAATTGTGGGTTTACAGGGTGGTGTGCATTTATAATGGTAATTGTTTTAGTACTGTGATTGGTCTTTATTAAAAATAATAAATGTGCGTCTCTCTCTCTCTCTCTCTCTCTCTATATATATATATATATATATATATATATGTGTGTGTGTGTGTGTGTGTGTCTGTATATATATAATGGGTCTACTTCATTTGCCCTAACTTCCGATTGACCGACACCCATTTGCCCGAGACCATTTGACCGACACTTCATTTGACCAACAAGTATTATTGGCAAGAAAATGTGATATGCCCCCTTCCCCACTGTAGTGCAACCCTGGAGTTAGAATATATAGTTGGGGGTGTGTGGGGGGCACAGCCCCCCACAATGGGGGGTGTGGGGGGCAAAGCGCCCCACTTAACAATATTAAAGCAAACTAATAATCCAAATGAAACAAACACCAGGGATCCACAGGCACAAAGCGTTTTAATGACAGGAACCAGCACGAACATCTGAAGAAGTTGGTGACGAAAACGAGATTTTATGAAACATTAATTGCATTGGTGTGCTTTGGTGTGCTTTACTTTGGTATATGTTCGTGCTGGTTCCTGTCATTAAAACGCTTTGTGCCTGTGGATCCCTGGTGTCTGTTTCGTTTGGATTATCAGTTTGCTTTGGGCACCTACAGTTTTTCACTTTTTTCTCAATATTAAAGCAAAACTAAACAATATAATATGAAATTAAGTGGGGGCTTCACCCCCCACAACCCCCATTGTGGGGGGCTGTAGCCCCCTAACTATATATTCTAACTCCAGGGTCCCACTACAGTGGGGAAGGGGGCATATCCCATTTTCTTACCAATAATACTTGTCGGTCAAATGAAATTTTGGTCATTTGGTCTCGGGCAAATGGGTATCGGTCAGTCGGAAGTAAGGGCAAATGAATAGATCCATATATATATATATATATATATATATATATATATATATATATATATATAAATAAATGGATTCAGAGTGGAGCAACATTCCCTTGGATTTTTCAGTTACCATTACTCTATCACAAGTGTTATATAGTTTTGTCAAAGTACATCTAAATGACCTGCATTTTATTTATTTTAATCGGCTGGTCTATGGACCCTTCTCAAGGATAAACACTATCTATCTATCTAACCAGTCAACTAGTATTTTTTTTTGAAGATGGAAGGACAACAGAGTAAGATCATAGGGTCATAGGAGTTATAACATACACAAGTCAAGAGACCGTTTGTGCCTTGTTTCTTACACACACTCAAGATGTGCCTCCTACTTCCAGAATGGTAAACCATGTCACACCAAGGCTGAATTTGGGGATACCAATCCAATCATTTGGGTATTTTCTGAAAAGTGTGATGGTGCCACTCTGTGGTAGCAAGTGAATATCAACTTTTTAGTTTTCTCAGTAGTTGCTATACCCATCCTGAACTCTATACCTTCTGCAAGCTTCTAACTTCAACAACACCAAAGCAAATACTACATGTACCTATGGAAAACTCATCCATAAAGAGGGAGAAGATGCAGACTATAGACAGTGACTAAAAGCCAGGACTGAACCCCAGACACTGGTATTGTAAAGTCATTGAACCACACTGCTAAGAAATATTGCCATTATAGAAAGGACTGAACCCCAGACACTGGTATTGTAAAGTCATTGAACCACACTGCTAAGAAATATTGCCATTATAGACTACTTTGTAATAGGTGTCATTACCCCTCTAAACTGTGCGTCTCACTTAAACAATACTTATAGTTATTGTTTATTTGCATCCAAGCTGCAGGCACAGGAAAGGTTAACTGTTTATCCCTAGCAAGCAATACAGACCACTGTCATGCACCTTACAAATCCACTGGAAAGTATCCCAATGTTGTTTTCAAAGATTTTCACCAGCTGATTCCTAAATCAAAGGAATAACTGGCGAGGTCTGTTGTCTCCACTGACTAAACTGGAGAGTGCTTTTAGGTTGCCCGTGAAAATGGGGCTTTGTGCCAAGTGTGCTTATTTAGTTAGCAAATATATAAAATAAGATAATTCAAATACAAATGTAAGCATTTCATGAGATTTGTGTGTGAGATAAGACAAGCAAAGAGAGTAATCATTACTTTTGTTCCTGGAATGTGACAAAAAAAAAAAAATAATAACGCAGCCCTGTCACAAATAAGGAGCAAATCAGAGGTAGATGCAAACTGATAAAATATAAAACGTCATGAAATCTCTGAGCCAGTCTTTTTAATTAAGAATGCTTATTTTTATAAAAATATTGTATTTAACATGCATATATTAATTTTTTCTTTAACACAATGAAAGCATTGCAACATTTAAGGAGTTATACTGAATATCTTCTGTTCAGCAGAGACCATTACAGTTTTAAATATATATTATTTAACAAGCACATTCTATCTGCGCTATTAAAATACAATAATGAAAACTTCATTATTAAAAGACTAAAGTTGGCACATAGGTTATTTTATTGTATGACCTATCCAAAGAAAGGAGGGTCAATGCATTTTGCTAGCAAGTTTACAATCACGTCATTTAGTGTAATATCAGCTCTGTAGCTCAGACAGATGGAGGTCTGACCAGCTCACAGGCACCCTAGTTTCCGATTGAGGACTGAGTTACTAGAGGAATCTCTGGGTGGGCAGTAACAGGCTGGTGCCCCACCTCTCACTTCTGGAAGTGTAAGAAGGAAGGAGTTTCCAGAATAAGGAGATTTTTTGCTCTTTAGTGAGAACTGTTTTTTGTTTGAGTTAGTACATTTCACTTCTGGATTCAGCAATGCTTGCTCCACCCCCCACCCCCATCACCACACACAACAAAGTGTGTATCATATGGCCCAGTGCTATTGCACACCATCTTTCCCTATGGAGACTAGAAAAGAAAACAAAAATTCGTGCTTTATCTCCCAGCGCACAGATGATGCCACAGATACTGCTGATACCTCATCCACTATCACCACAAGTGGAAATGCAGAGGGCTGGTGTTCAGAGTTGTGGGTAACATGAGTAATTTGATGTTAAAACACCACAGTATGGGACAGATCATAAATATGTAGTTAAAAGTAATGTGTGTATGTGTGTGTGTCTTTCAGCTTTTCCCAGTTAGGGGTCGCCACAGCGGAACTCCGGTCCGCTAATGATTGGCAGTTGATTTTTACGTACCGGCTTGCCAGGCCTGATGCACAACCTTCAATAAAGGTACGCCCATTCATGCATGGCTCCACACAGAAGACGCTCTAGCTGAGAATCGAACTGGACAGCGGCTTACTGTGAGGCGACAACGCTACCGCAGCACCACCACCGCGGGTATGTAGTTAAAAGTAATGTATTGTTAAAAATGATGATGTGAAAACACATGTGTGTTCATGTTTTGGGACATAAGATGATTCTTTTCAAGAATACTGCCTTAGTAGAACATTCCATGGATAGACAAAAACAGAATTCAAGAATTTGTAAACTGCTACAGTCACATTCTGAAATACTTTGTTTTGTTGTACTGAATAAGCCCCCTCTTCTAAATAGCATGCAGGAGATGTATGAACTGCTATGCTCACATTGTAGCATACTTTCCATTTTGTTTGTGTGTACTCACTATGTGTAACCTTTTACCACTTTAATTTTTTTCAGGTCTGGACAAAAATAAACATTTAATTAATAAAGGTGCAGAATTTGGATAAAGGTAGCAGTGCAAATGTAGAAGATGAAGTGACAGTATTTTTACATTTATATGTATTCAGTAGTTCACCATTAATTTTCATTATGGTTTGGAAAATGTTTAATTAACATTTTATAACTCTATAAATATGGTTAAAGATATGAAGACCAAACCTTTTAGATAGTCTTAATTAAATGATGCTCATTTATGAGTTGCTAATGAGCTTCATCCTGCCATCTTGGCTTTGATTTGTCTAATTTCGGGCTACAAAGGGTATGACTGTCAGCAGATCACTTAACAAACAGTGCTCCAGGGTTGCTCCTTCATAGATGTTGTCACAGTTTGTAGCTTTTCATGGTTAACAAAAGAATAACATGAAAAACAATAAAAAAATGCAAAGAAAATGACTAACATGTAGCTTTTCTTCATTTAGAAAGAAATCCAATCACTTTCAGTACCTCAAACACATTTAAACTATAAAGCAAACCTGTTAAAATCTATATTTTTACTGTGTACAGCACCAGTCCATTCTAAGTGCAGAAAAGTGAAAGGGAAGTAAAACACTTGTGCAAAAAGGCTGGCATCTTCCCCAAGTCCATATTTCAACACTGTAGAGAGGATGATAAAGAGGTCATCGATCATAACAGAGTTGTTATGTGTTGACGTGTATCACTTTTACCTTAACCACTGTGATTCCCATTAACTGCTACCAAACCTTAGAGGGTTTACATTTCCTCACCCTTTCATCAAAGTCATACTTGAAGAGGCTTATGAAGTAACTTTGTTTAATAACAAGGAAAGTCTGTTCCAGAGGAGAGGAATACTTTTGAAAATGTATTTATTTCATTTTATTTTTATTTATTTTCTGGGGTAGAGCACTGGTCTTCATGGACCATTTTCAGACTCAGCCTGGGAATGGTGTCTGGTTAAGTGACTTGCTCAAAGTCACATAATTAGGCAATGTAGGCTGACAGAATCAAGCCTTGCACCACTGTAAAGCTCATTAACAGCTCCTTAATCCTCTAAGCCAACTGCAAAAAAAATCTATCATGACAACCAGTTCTGTTTATGTATTTGTGAAAGTTTGGGTTGCCTGCATGGGTGTCCATGATATTATTAGTTTTGTGGAAATGTAGGAGATTATGCAGGACAGGATTATGGTTAAACCTTTTATAATAGTCAGTGCTTAAGTCTTCTTTATTACTCATGGAATTTACGCCCCTGATTTTTTAGTGAGGAAGCCTAGGGGGTTCTCATGCTGAATAATATATTTAAACAGGTATCTACTAAAAAGGACATTATATTATAATAAGATCCTAATCAGGGTAGAGAGGGGTGATAACATCCTTGGACCTAGAACATATACCTCTGGTAATCACCTAGACTAGTTCATTCAAGCCTAAAGAACCTTTTTGTGCACTTCCAGTTAATGCCCTGAACTCTTCATAGTGTACAAACCATTTTTGGGTTTGGTTTATTTAACTTAAGTGACTTAGCACATAATAATAGTCAACATTAGAAAGAGCAAGGAATTATTAACAAGATGACATTAAGAGTGCAAATCTAGGATGTGCTGTAGTAGAGAAATTAATCACTATTTGTCACGTATTAGTCATATTTTCAAATCTATGTTCATATTTTTATAACTTAGAGACCTACATGCCACTGAGGGGAATGGTGAGAATTGCCACAGTGAGAGACTGGAAAATTCATTGCCAATGTCCATTTATATGGGTGGCAGGTTGGAATAATGGTTAAGGTGTTTACCTTACAAACATAAGGTGCACGGTTTGATTCTCACATGGGGTAATTGGGTAAGCTTAAAATGACCCCCAGGGGCAGTTAGTCTAGTACTAATCTATGAACCTAAATTACCCCAGATATTACATTATACCAGGGATACTGCTAGTTTTTGGTTAGTAACTATAAAATAAGCAATATTTCCATATATAGTTAGTACTTTGTGACTTACAAACTTTTGTATGGTATAAAGAAAACTGTCATGTTATTTGTGCTGTAAGTTGCACATCCTGGAAATATTTAGTTTTATAGTGTTAATTATACAGTTAAGGATATGTATTTTATATTTCTGTAAACACCTTAATATGCATTCAGAGAGAAATTGTTGATGATATGTGAATGCTTATTAATGGCTAACAAATTTTCTAAAATATATGTCTAGGGTGTACAGTTCTGAAGATATGACAATTTGTAAACTAGCAAAAACATAATTTTGGGTTTGTGTGCATTATAATATATTACAGTGTTTATGGAAAGACTATGACAGCAAGAATTGATTACAGTGATAATAGTTAGGACAAACATTTCTGAGTGTACAGTTTTAGTAGCTTTTATTTTTCACAAAACATTTATATTGATTTATCTTATAGTTTTTAAGTTGATTTTTCAGAAAATGCTCTGGAATTCAGGGATGCATGTAAGCTACTAGAGGTGTGATAGTCCGTATCACATAGAAAATCCTTCTACCCAGCTTATTAGCACCTAACAGCAGCTGATATATCGTGGTTGAAGGAGAATTTTCTGTCTATAAAAGCCCTTGTGTCCTTGATAACTGTGTCAGTTTTTCAGAGGGTATCATAAATGTGGAAAGGTACATGGGTTGTCCTCTGGAGGACTGATAATGGCAGCAAATTTGCAGTCATCGGCTAACCTGGTCAGCCAAAGACTCTTGACATCAGCTTTGATGTCAGAAAAGTAAACACCAAACATTAGCAACTCCACTGCTCACCCCTAAGGGAAACTACTAGTAATAGGTCCCTTGGAGAACAGCATGCCCCCATTTCTGGTTTGTTGGATCCTGTCTGAGAACCAGTTTGTTTTCCAGAAGTTTCCATAAAAGTTTATATTTAGACTGAGTAGTCTGTCTATAATACAGAAGTAGCCAATGGTACTGAGTGCCTCAGCCAGGTCAGGATAAGTTGTGTGAACCAACTTGCCTTCAGACAATGCCTTAACTTTTTCAAAGAAGTCCACTGAGTTAAACAGTCAGGATCTTCTCTTCACAAACAGTAACTTCTGGTATTTGTTTCCAATATCATTATTTCTGAGATCCATAATGATGCATTCCTTTACCTTGTAGACTAGACTTATAATGCTTGTTGATCTATAGCTGCCAAGATCAGTGATCAGGCCACCCTTGTGGAGTGGGGGGGGGGGCAAACAACTATTCCCCATGCTTTCAGGAAAGAAAAAAAGGAGAGAGAGAGAGAGACAACTGAGAGGCTGATTCTGAATTAGTTAGGCAGTGTTTTATACTGGCATTAAAGCAACCCAGTACATTATCAGAGTACACAGAGCTAGTGTTTGTAGCATCAGATGGTCCCTTTATGACTCGCTGAAAGATGATCTGTGACAGGATGTGGACATAGTGTCATGCATGGGGAAGCTAGAGGACAAGTATGAATTAAATGTATCTGCTATTATGTTGGCTATACATTCTGCAGGGATGGATGGGTGTTATTGTTATATTCCATCTCTACATTTTTCAGTTGAGTATTGTTGCTATGATTCTTGACATAGTTGAAGGAGGACATACGGGTGTCTTTGACAGGTGGCAATTTTAGGGTCATAGTTGGCCTTGATAGATTTGATTTTGTGCCAAAGTTTTTTTGTTTAATTTTGTGAGCTCAGTTTTGAGTATGAGGTTTTCAGACTATTTCTATTGGTGAGTCATTTTTTTGTAATTAATTAATGTCAAATATAATCATAAGTTTAGGAACATACCCCTGTAAAGGAACCCTGGTACAAACAAACTATATATTTGTGACATATTGTGACCGAAGCTTCAAAGCAGGTCCTGAGGAGACAACCAAACACACTAAAATGCAAAAGTTTTTGCTATTGGATCCTCACAGATGGCGGGATGGGGAGGGATTCTTATACTGATTCAGGTCATTGGCTAGCTGCAGTAAATTTTTTGTTGAGAAATTCCTAAAGATAGGAGAGTTTGTGGGCTTTTTTGGGTGGGTCTTAATGGCAAAAACCACTGCATGTTGACTTAACTTCATCACTTATGGGGTAACCACAGGCATTATATAATGGGTCTATAGTTTTGAGGTCTAGATTAAGTAAAATTGAGTCCCTGGAAGGGGACTGCACTATCTGGTCTTGACAGTTTGCATTGATGGAATCTATGAAACGTTACATACATAAATATTTGAAGTAGGGAAGGTTTTCCAATTCATGGATATAAAGTTGAAATCCACAAGATAATATTGTTTGGTTCAATGATAAGGGTCTCAAGATTGCGGGTTGAGGGTGTCATAGCAGTGGTTCTGTAGTTGGCTAAGATATGGCAAGGCATCTTACTGATAAGTACAATGATATGAATACATTCAAAGTCTTTATCTTGCTGTGAAAGATGATAATGCAGAAGTAAATGAGCACACTGCCTCAATTAGAGGGTCTGAACAAGTGGCAGGCATTGAAGTGTGGTAGTGAGGGTATGTTATCACTACACTGGAACAGAGTTTTAGCGATAATGCAGATGCCTATATTTTTCAGTCAGGAAGTCTTTTAGGGAAGACATTTTCTTATTGACGCTTAATGCTGAACAGTGATACTATCCTGATTTGGTTTGGGTAGGTTAGCAGATTGAGAAAAATTAAATGGCCTTAAAAAGTGCCATATGGGTGTAGAAAGCTTTGACCAAAATATGGATCCCTGAGCTGACAGTTGCAGGCTGTCTCTGGCAATACAGGTATAACTGTAAATCATCTTCTTGTCTGATGCACTGAACCGGTTTTGAAATGTACCAACAACTAAGCTAATTACTGAAGTAAGTTTCTTTCATTTATATTATGGCATCATTCGCCTCACAGCAAGAGGTTCTCCCATTCGATTCTCAGCTGGAGTGCGGGGAGTGCCTTGTGTGTGGAGTCTGCATGTCCTTCCCGCGGTTGGGTGGGCATTCGAAAGACATGTGTAAATGGGCGTGCCTTCACTGAAGGTTGAACGTCGAGCTGGCACCTCGGCATTCATGAAAATCTACTGCCAATTATTAGCGGACCGGAGTTCCGCTGTGGCGACCCCTAACCGGGAAAAGCCGAAAGACAACAACATTCTCAGCAGAGGTAGGATGTCACTCAAGACTGGTTTCATACCATGAATGCATATCTGAGGAGCACTACCATGTCTCATTTCATATAATCCAAGGGAGTCTGTCTCAAGTCATCTACCCCTACATGGATATTGACCATGTCATATGTGGTTGTGGGGTGAAGGGACTTGAGTGTAGAAGTAACCTGTCATATTTGGGTGCCTGAGAGGCAGCTCACCATTATCTTTCTTTGCTCAGTCTGGGGAGTGATATGTCTGTGCGTTTCACTATAGTCACCTATTACTAGGACATCACGATAGGTCGTGGCTAGTCCAGAGTGCCTCAAGGGCTTAGGTGTGCCATTTGGTTGGGTCCTTCTTATTGTGTCAGTGTGGAATGGTGTTCTATGTGACTTTAACAGGATGTATTCATCTGGCAGATGAATTTGGTCATCATTCTCATGCTTTAGGACTCTGATGCGTAGGGAGAGATTTCTTAAGTAATTCAGCATAACAGAGTTTAGATTTTAGAAAGAGGCTTACTAATATTAAGTGGGTGAGAGAACAGACAACCTGATGGATTCTGACAAAATGGCTCGGAGGGAAACTAGTCTCAATTTTTAATAAGTATCTATATCTCTCTCGTGTAGATTCAGTGTGTAATGGTAGTTACGTGGTTTTCAGTGAGCATTAGACAGTTTGCACATTGTGTCAGTGTGTCCAGTGTCATCAAACTGGCAACAGCTGGTATAAGGGTAACAAATGGTCCTCTTGTTCCAGAAGATGGCAGTGAAATAGAAAGTTCGATCTATTCTATGCCTTAATATTCTGTTTGACAGGAATATACCTTCTTGATAGGGAAAGACTAGTAGGCCATTATTTGGGCTTTATTGGATTTTTTTGTTTGTATCCTGGGACTATTTATTACTATAGAAGTGTGTATGGATCTATGCATTTCACCATGTGCCCATCTTATAAGGCATACCTTAATGAAGTAAAGTGTTCCTCCTAGCATCTAAGAGGTGGAAACTTAAACTTAGTCCTCCTGGAAATGAGCAATGATAGGAACTCTGCTATTACTGGGACACCACAGATGGATGAATGGAGAAAAGTTAATGAAAGTAAATGCTAAAGTCAAGTTTAAAAGCAAACGTGTGACTATGGAGTACACTGTACTGTACCTCACATCTATATTATATGAACAAAAGTTGAAAATCGTGAACATTCTAAATGTCAAAAATACCGGACCTCGAAGTGCATTTTGTGAGATCGCAGTACAGTGAAGACTGGAATATTTGCCCTTTCTTCACTGTGATCTCGGAGCTGGTGTATATATATATATATATGTATTTAGCGAGGGGTGTAGGGGGCACAGACCCCCCACAATAGCAAGTTTGAGGTCTGGTATTTAAAGCATTCACAATTTTCAACTTTTGTTCTTATAAAATAGACCCCTGTACCTCTATGAGATACACAGATCAGAGCATCCTGAACAAATGGAAAGCAATGGCATATACAGCAGCATGATTCAAAATGTAGCAATCGGACAATTGGCCATCTGGCTAGAAATGTACTCACAGAGACCAATAAAATTAATAATAAATACATAAAAATCACTTACCCAAAACCAAACAGTAAGTGCTACTATTAAACATAAGTAAAATAAGAACCCACTTCCCCTGATGTAGTTTGGAAACAGGAGGTTAAATGTAGAAATTAAAGCAGAATGTTGTTGTGGGCTTAGAGCAGTTCAAACAGAAAGCAATGGTGTACACAGAAAAGGATGTCTAGAAATTTAACTTGAGAACAGCGCATAGGAAGCGTTGACATCTATAGAAAGAACACATAACTGAGTTGCAAGAAGAAAGACTCGATAAGTCTTTTGCAGTGCATGAAACTTTATGTACTCCATGTTCTAGCAGTTACAGGGGAAAAACTGTAGGAGTGTGAAGCATTTTATAGCCATCAAAATCAGTTTGGAAGAGCTAAAACAGAGTTATAGGCCATTATACATTTTGCTGTTACACACACACACACACACACACACACACACACACACACACACACACACACACACACACACACAAGCCTGTGCTAAGCAATTACTGTGTTTTACTGTTATTTTCCTGTCTCTTTTTAAAAAAAGAGAAAAAAAAAAAATCCTTGTTTCTCTCCTTTTCTGAGCTAGAATAGTCCTGAATTCAGGCTTTGCTGAGTTCTGGGCTTTTGTACAGGTTCCTGTGTTGCCCATATCCTTACTTGGATAGGAGGAAGTTTCTCTGTTCACCAGTGAGAGTGGGGAGCTTTGAGCAGCCTATCTGTCCCTGGAGGAGTGGTCTCAGCCCAGAAACTAGTTGTCTATATACCGTTTTGGGCTAATTCCTAGCTCTTTCAAGTCCCCTGCTTTAAAACCCGCTTGGCGCGGTTTTTGCGCCTGTTCCGACTCAGCAAAGCTCCTCGTGGTCCTGCAGAGCGGTGCTAGCAGCAGAAAGATGAAAAAAGAGTGACTTTACCAGATAAAGTATATTTTTCTTTGCCTTTTGATTTGTGACTGCTTACCTCGCCGAAAAGCAAATTATAACTGCTCCACTACCTATCTAAAAACTTATTATTTGCATTATTTACTTACCTGCACTTCTAAAGTTGTTTTTGTGTTTAATTTAACTGTTTAGGCTGCCCACTCAAGTGTGCTAGCCTGTGCTAAGCAATTACTGTGTTTTACTGTTATTTTCCTGTCTCTGTTTAAAAAAAGAGAAAAAAAAAATATATATATCCTTGTTTCCTGCCTTTTCTGAGCTAGAATAGTCCTGAATTCTGGGCTTTTGTCCAGGTTCCTGTGTTGCCCATATCCTTACTTGGATAGGAGGAAGTTTCTCTGTTCACCAGTGAGAGTGGGGAGCTTTGAGCAGTCTATCTGTCCCTGGAGGAGTGGTCTAAGCCCAGAAACTAGTTGTCTATTGGCCATTTTGGGCTAATTCCTAGCTCTTTCAGGTCACCGGCTTTAAAACCCGCTTGCCGCGATTATGCGCATCGCGCAACATAGCGCAGCACCAGTTAAACAGATTTAAACCATTCCAGGCTCCACAAAGTCTGCTCTTCAAATTTTCCCTTAGTACTAGTCCACCTTGCTAAATAAAGCACTAAATATTTTTACAGACCATTACTTGCCAAATATCTCAGTAAGCACTAGCTAAGTCCTACACCCCACCTATTAATATACAGTAGTACAAGGCTCCATATTCACCCAGTCCAGACAATCAATAATCTGCTCCATAAATCATCCAGGCAGTCCAAACAGCAGTTTCAGGTATACTTTCCAGTCCAGTTGGTGAATCTGGGAATCCTGAGGCAATGTTACAATTGCCTTATGTACACAGACAAACCTCTCCTCCTTCCATCAAACACAAACATTTGTGAGAGATGCAACTATACAGCCAAACTGGAGGCAGGGCTCTCTCAACCCAAGACTGGCACAGCCAGTCAGGAGGTGAAGGATGACACCTACACCATAAAACCAGATACACACAGGCAAATCACACCAGCAAACAAGACACACAAACTCACTAAAACATACGTGGAGGCTCTAAATAAAAATCTGCCAAAACAACAGAGACCTCCAAAGCAGACATCCAAGCAACCACTACCACAAAACAACAGTCACGTAACACATACTTCACAAAGTCAGCGTGCCGCACAATCACAGCCCCCAAGGCTAAGCAACACACCTAATACACTAATAATTGGTGACTCTATTGTCAGGCACACTGACATCCCACTCACCAGACTGAGCAAGGAGAAGGTCACGGTAAGCTGCCTGTCGGGGGCCAGGATCCGCCACATAACACAAGCACTCAGGTCACTCAACAGCAGGTACAAATATGACTCAGTCATTGTCCATGTTGGTGTGAATGACCGGAGACGTACCTCCCTGGACTACATGAAGAGAGACATTGAGGAGCTCTCTGATCATGTAGCCCAGGCCGTTATGACCCTGACCCTGAGTAGCATCTTACCCTCACCAAGAATGATGCCACAGTATAAGGACAAAATGATCAATTTTAACAATTAGCTAGATTATTGGTGTCATTCAAAGGGGATCCAGTGTCTGTCAGCCTGGGATGACATGCTCGACAGGCCACGCTGCTTCACCAGAGACGGCTTGCACCTGTCACCCTTGGGCTTTCGCATACTGGCAAAGGCTCTTGCCACCCCCATAGTGCCTTTTTTAGGCAAGGCTCAGAAGACAGAACCACCACCATAGACAATACCAGTAACAAAAAACTAAGGGTAATGCTACTCAACGCCAAAAGTCTAAACCTAAAGATGCACACACTCGAGGCACTCCTCAGCATGGAGGAAATCAATATCTGTGTAGTAACAGAAACCTGGTTCAAGGCTCCAGAGGCCACCCCAGCATTATCAGGATATAACTCATACCACTCTTTTCAGCCCCAGATCTCGGACCAAAATACTAAAGGTGGGGGAGTATCCTTCTTTATCAAGGATACCCACACCTCTAGGTTAGTGGCACTGCATGAGGCGGAGGAGACCATCCAGGTGCAACTAACTGTAGGTAAAACTGCTTTTCAATTTATAGCTTGCTATAGATCACCTACCCTGACTCAGGACCCCCACTTGGCATTCCTGAGAACATTGGAAAACATAAAAGGTCCAACCAAACACCATGATATTGGGGGACTTCAACTACCTAAACATTGACTGGGAAAACTACTCAAGCCCCAGCTCATTTGCTCAATGGTTCCTTGAGTTTATAAACTCAAATGCCCTGGAACAACTGGTTAACACACCCACTAGAGGGGACAACATATTGGACTTGGTCATCACCAACATGGGGGCCAAATGCTCTATACCTGAGGTAAACCCAATCGTTGGTAAGATCAGACCATAAACTAATCACATTTGACATCCATATCCCAACCCCCCCCCCCCCCGGCCAAGATAACCACTGTGAAAAATTTCTCAAAAGCAAACTTCACACTCCTTAAGACCAAGGTGGTAAGCTTCAAAGCACCAGAGCACATGGAAAATGAGACCCAAACCGCAGAATCCTTTACAACTGCACTCTATGAGCACCTGCTGAAATGCATGGATAGTGCCATCCCAAGTAAAACCAAGACTCACGCCTCTAAAAACAGGAGACCAGTCTGGTGGACCTCTGCCATAAATAAACTATACAACAGAAGGAGAAAACTATTACATGAGAGGGCAAAATCCCAAAAAGCAAGGGCATCCCTGATCAGTACTAGTAAGAGACTTAGATCATTCATAAAATCATCTAAAGCCAACTTTGAAAAGAGAATTGCCAAAGACTCTAAGGACAATCACAAGGCATTCTTTAGCTACATCAAGAATCTGGGAGGCAACTCTCAGATATGCTCTGATCTGGTGCAAAATGGCACAAAATTCACTGAACCCACAGACATAGCCAACATCCTGGCAGACAGGTTCAGTGCAAACTTTACCCCCCCTTCCTCACCAAAAGAGCCGGTGTCTATCCCAGAAGAATGCAATCCCCCGGACATCACAGACACACAGGTGAAAGCAGCTCTCGCCAAAGTAAAAACCACGGCATCAATGGGACCGGATGGTATCCCGGGCTGTGTATTACACGAACTCCAAAAGGAACTAAACCCACACAAAAATTCACTGTTCCAACTCAGCCTAACCACAGGCTATGTACCCAAAGAATGGCGTACAGCAACAGTGATCCCGCTCTACAAAGGTGGCGCTACAACGGATCCAGGGAACTATCACCCTATAAGCTTGACCAGCCTGGTCTGCAAGGCTATGGAGCACATTATTATGGATCTCATAAACAAAGACATTGGGAACCTCCAGACACAGGACCCTACCCAATTCAGCTTCATTAAGGGAAGATCATGTCTCTTAAACCTGGTTGACTTCTTTGAGACAGTAACCAAAGCCATCGATGAGGGAAAGGTGGTCCACAGAGCCTATCCGGACCTAGCAAAGGCCTTCGCCACAATACCCCACACTCTGGTATCATAAATAAACTTACTAGCCTAAATATTAACCCATATGTCACTAGATGGGTTGCAAACTGGCTCAAGGATAGAACTCACATGGTCAGAGTCACGGGTGCTATGTCCGACTCTAAGCCAGTTACAAATGGTGTCCCACAGGGCTCAGTCCTGGGACCTCTCTTGTTCGGTATATACTTCTCTGAAGTACAGGCAAACATAGGACGACTATGGCTTACCAAGTTCGCAGATGACTGAAACTAGGAGCCATAATCGACTCACCGGCTGACACAAGCATCCTCCAGAAGGGCCTTATGGAGATGGATACCTGGTGTCAGAACCATGGCGTCAAGCTAAATGCCAAAAAATGCATAGTCATCCCCTTTGGGAAAAACAAAGTACCCACAAACTACAGCATAGGAGGGAATCCACTAAGTACGGAAGAGTTAATTAGAGACCTGGGGACCCAAGTAGATAGTAATCTTACCTCTGACAATCACATTGCCAAAGTGGTTAGAAAAACCTTCTATATAGCCCTCCTAATCATGAAAGGGTTCACATCTAGATCTAGAGAGGTCATCGTGCCCCTCTACTCATCACTGATTAGGCCCATAATTGAGTACAATGCCTCACTTGACACTTGCAACAGCTGGAGAGACCTCAGAAATACCTCACCAAGAGGATAGTGGGCCTCAAGCAGATGCCCTATGCAGCACGACTTAAGAAACTCCAACTCTACTCCATTGCCTACCGCCTACTCAGAGGCGATCTCTGCCTGACATGCAAGGCCATGTCTAACCCAGAATTGTTAGACATGCTCCCTCTCAAGAAAAACAAATCCATTAGAGCTACACGCTCCAGAGATTTAAACCTCAGCACAACAATAAACAGTACATGCTGGAGGGATATTTTCATATCCCAAAGGCTTCCCTCGCTCTGGAATAGAATCCCAGTCCATGTTAGACAGAGCCCCCTCACTGACACTCTTCAAGAGAAATCTTGACGAGTGGATGGGAAATCGTAAATTTACTCCCAGGATCACTTCATTAGCCCTGGTGGACAGATGCTCAGGAATCTAGCCTAAAAGGGTGGCGAAAGCCAACACATTCTGGCTAGGCTTGTAAATGCCCTAGGGCAGATAGCCTAGTACATACCTATGAACCTATAAACACACACACACACACACACACACACACACACACACACACACACACACACACAAATGTGATCAGGGACCGAGGCCTTCTTCATTTCATTTAAAGCTATTATGTGATTTACTCTCAACTTCTGTAAGGGTTTGATTTCCTCACAATTGTCTAATAAGGACCATCTCTCAGCTGGTCCTGAAGCTGTCTCACTATAAAATAAGATGGTTTTCTGTCCAAACAACTTCAGTTTATGTTTCAGCCTTCCCTATTTTAAATTACTTAGATGCCCTATCAACCATATACTGAAGCTGCAGACATACTGTGATTATGGCTTGTAACGTTTAGTAATCAAGTCATCTTTCCACTCCTTGTGATGATTTGGTATTCATTCCTAATATAAGATGGAATAAGTGCCTGAAAAACTGGAATACCATGGTGTACTTGTCTTGCTGACTAGTGAATTCTGCTGATGAAATTAACACTTGAAGAATTTGATTTGTTGTAAAATGACCGCAACTGGAAAACTTTCAATTTTGGACTGTTTCTATGATTTTAGTGATAAAAAAGAAGTATCAGATGTAGTGGTTTGTTTAAATAAACCTTACAGATAGAGAGAGAGAGCTCAGCATGCAGATATATGCATTGTTCAGAGTTACAGAGAGAGAGAGAGATGTCAGCATGCAGACATATGCATTGTTCGGACTTACATAGACACTGCACTGGCAGCATTCATATTATTCAATGGATATTGCACAGCTGTGATGAAAAGGAAATAATCCAGTTGAAAAAAGAAAGAAAATTTGATATAACATTGTGTAACAGATTTGATTTCCATCCTATTGTGCCTACTAGTTGCTGCTAAAATTGATGGAGGTAGAATCTGGCAGTGAATACATACTAAACCTAACCAAATGTATTTGAAAATATGTATTTTCTACTTTTAAATTCAATATCTACCAAGGGCTTTTGTGCAAAACAAAAATGCCTGTTGTTTGTCCAAGTGATCAGGGCAGGTTTAAACATCAGTGTGTCTGTATTCATGCCATTTCTCATGCAGTCAAGTTCCAATTTCTGTTACCCGAGAAGACTGAAGTGTGATTTGAATTGTCATACCTGCTGTGACATGAATTATACTGAAGGCTGTAGCTGACAAGGTCAGACAATAACTTGACCTATTTCACATTTACCTGATAAAAGCTAAGATTTTTAACAGCATGTTTCTTTTTGTTCACATCTTTATGTATGTGACTCGCTTGTCAGCATGACAACTTATGTCAGCTCCCCCAACCCCATGCTATTTTTTTTTTTTTTTTTTTTTTTTTTTTAACTGTTCCTATTATTTTTCGGAGGTTTTAGTGTAGGAAAACAATTCTGGAAAGGGTTAAAAAAGCATCAAATAAGGGAAAAAAAAGTTTAAATAAAAGCTAGTTTCTTATACTTCATGCAGCAGTGTTTCTATGGTAACAGTTATCTCCAGGCCAGCAAAGAAAGCCAAGTCAGTCTCCAAGGCAATGATCTCAGCAAGGTAGGCCCTGTGGAGGTGGGCATATTGAAAAGAAAATAAGCTTAATCCAAAGATTGATAGAAATATGCTGAATGTCAGGAACAGCTGAGAGGGTAAAAAGAGTTGAGGGGGGGGTGGAAGAGCTGGAATAAGGATGCAGTGACTGTGAGGAAAGAAATGATGAACTAGTGAGGGCTATTAATATAAGGGCCTATTTAAAAAGTGTGTGTTAGAAGGATGTGGTGCTGTGCACAGGTGAATTATATATGGAAAAGGAGAAACATACATTAAGAGTTATGAGTACAGAATAGCACAGTCTGTGAGATTAAATATGAGAGACTGAGAAAGCTGTCAGGTGGTAAAAGTAAGTGAAAAATTAACAATGAGAGGTATGAAGTGATAGGGGAGTAACAAAGCATGAAGAGAGAAGGACAATAAAACTTGTGATAAAAAGTATAAAGTATAACAGGGAAAAGGGGCATCATATGTGAAGGACCACGAAAGTGCAGCTTTATGATAAAGGGAAGTTTTACTGACATAAACACATGGGGGGGGGGGGTACAGAAATCCAGAACATGAGACTGACCTGGGCATGATGCAAAAGCAAGGATGTTAATGCTGTTTTTTTCAGGTTTATGATACAGACAAGGGCGATGAATATGTTAAGGTAAACCACAGACAGAAAGAAAATATATCAGCATCGTTTTGTTTCATGTCTTCATTCTCATTTGCTCTTGCATATTTTTAACTCATGTATGTAGTCTCCTCCTAGCTATTGATCTGAATTTAGTTTAAAAGCTCCCATGCTAATATCATTCAGAAAATCAACAAAAACAATCTCACTATCCCTTTTCAGAACCATATAAACAATTGTCAGTGATGTTTCTGGGGAGCATCATGTCTTCTATTATATTTTCATTATGATCAGCACATTTTATTCAGGAATGGGATATTACACCAGCATGTGTTAACATGGAGGTTGAGGAGGGAAAGTGCAGCTGAAGCATATCTGTCAACTGTACAGATTTTTACAGTGTGCCCAGATTTTTGCCTCATATTTTTAGTCTGTTTCTCATAAAATTTGTGTTTTCTGGAAATGACCGTGGATTGAAGTCACTAACTAATGATGTATATTTGAGTTCCTGACTTCATATCAAATCCTGTCATTCTTGCAACTCTATAAGTTTATGAGAATAATATTTAAAATCAGTACCTATTTTTGGGCCTCTCCCCATTATTTTAGGCTTTGTCCTGATTTCTTCCATTAAGAGGTTGAGAGCTATGAGCTGAAGTCAAATGTGGTGAATCTAGATTTCTAATTCAATTTACTGGCCATTTCTGTAAGTAGCTGAAAGTACTATTAGAATTATTATGCTGTTGATGGGTTGCTACTACAAATCCCTTGTCTGGCATTGCATGTGGTTAGCAGCAGACAGGAGGAAAGTCTATCTTCTGTTGCTACTGAAGTTCCCTGCTAGGATTTCAGAGAGTCCTGCTGTGCAAGTATTTTGCCATTTGGTAAGCTAAAACAGCAGACAAAAAGCAAACATACCAGAAAGACGGAATGTACTTTAACAGAAAGACTACTTAACTACAGAGGTTAAAAGATTGGTAGGAGACAGACTGGTGGTGGTAAAATATAGAGACACTTGTAAAGAAACTACAGAAATTAATAAAGGCCACATCAGATTGATGGTTGTATGTGCTGGTTAGCAGAAACCATTGCTGAAAGTTTTTTTTATTTAGTATCCATTTACTGGGATAGTCCGACTGGGCTGACAACCCCCTTTCCTATGGAGGCCCACAAATAGAAATGAAGAAGAACCATTTACAGCCTGCTTCTCAGATTCAAAGCCAGCTCCATCAGCATAAGTAGTTGGAGTCAGCTTTAATATTGGCCCTACAACAAAATGCTTATATTTGTAATAGTGAGTCCTGGAATGATTAAAAAACACAAATACAAAAAACACAGGAGAACAATGACTGTTGAACACTGATTTTTCTCCTTTAAAGCTGTTTTTAACAGGGGCTGCCCCTGCACTCCACATGGGGGAAAGCCTTCCACACCTCCTGAAGTAATATATACCAACTCTCATATTACCATACCATATTTTGACAAACCGCAAGTCTTGTATTTGGTGTATGTAAAGTAAACCTGCATTTTCAGTCATTCAGTCTTACTATTCTAGGATTCATACTAACATGTATCAGAATTTCACATGGTTATTGAAGAGGTGTCTCATATCATGAGATGTTTAAAATGTATCCATTCTGTTCTTTTGGCTCTGAATTTCTGGTCATCTAATTCCCTGTTTCCAAATCCACGTTACTCTTGGTATCCTGGACCCTGATATCTCAGTCATTAGCCTACTGAAAACCATTTCTCTTCAAATTCAAATCAAATTATGCAGATGCTTTGAAAGTTATAAGAATTAATTTCCCAAATCATATCCTAATTGTACTTGCTTTGAATGTGGCACACTTATTCTGTTTTAGAGGCATTGATCAATGTATAGGGTGTATATAGCTTTAAATGCTAATGACCTAGCTGCAGGAAGTGACATGTCACATGATACATCTCTCAGTGAGTTCTGTCTGAATACACTCATTATAGAGACTAGACATATATCTTCAGTGTCTGAGTTGTTTACTGATGAGTCTGACAAACACCCATATGGTGCCAGAAGTGAAGTATTTACAGAACTGAAACATATAGCTGCTTAAGTGAAGATTACAGAACCTCTGTGTTTGGAACTAGAGAAAGTTTTATGCTGGTATTCTCTGGAACATTTCTATAAACCTGCACATAAAAAGGATGAGGGAACCATGAAACTGCTTCACCGACTGATTAAATATGTCAAAACAATGAACACCTTCTTCACAGCATGGACATAGAAACATACTAAGGGTCCTGCAGGATGAGATGCCAGGTCAATTAGACTGACATGCTTGGATGCAGTCTGTTTCTCAGTATTTTTGTCCTGAGAATGTGCACATTGCTAGGATTGCACTTAAAGATACCAGTTTAAATGCTATGGAAGTAAAATTAACAATGGAAAAATACTCAACTGCAACCACCAGGAATTCCATCAATGCATGAAAACTAAACATCAGACAGAAGGCTTTGAATGCAAACATTCAGTTTATACCTCACTATGAGCAGAAGAGTTAATATACAGAAAAAGGCATAACAATGTACATGTTGCTGGAGGGGAAGTCTTAATAGTATTTATTACTTTGACTTTTCCTAAAAAGGAGATAAAATAGTGGCAATTACAGAAAAGTTCAGAAGTCACTAAGAGTCTAAAACAAACCTTCAGTTTATTTCTTCACAATGTTATATGGTCATATATAGACTGCACATGATTTACTTTGCTGAGCTAATGAATCAAGTCAAGGAATATGAATTTGGTGAGTTAAATGGCTCACTAATGACTGAGAAATTTAAGTTAAATGGCTCACTAATGACTGAGAAATTTGTTTTCCTAGAAAAGAAACCGGAAGAACTTAAATGAAAAACTATAAGAAAGCATTTGGTTGTTAATGAAATCCCACTTCGTAAAGGGGAACCTTCCACAGAAGTGAAACTTTCATCCAATTGTTATTCTTTCACCTCTTTCTAAACTACTCAAAAAGTGTATTCATCTCCAGGTCATGAAATTCTCACTAACAAATAACCTTCTGTTAAACAATCAGCATGAGTTTCACCCATCACATAGTACCATTACAGCTCTCAACCTTCACTAACACCGTAAACCATCACAGGAATAACAACTTTGCATCTGCCATCTTTCTAGACCTATCAAAAGTTTTTGATATGGTCTCCCATGCCAAACTAATAGGTGTACTAAATGAACTACCCTTCTCACCATATGCCACAGCATGGTTTCATAACTATTTATCTGGCCATCATCAATCTGTTCTATGGCAGGGTGACCTATCCCCACGCCTTCCTTTATCCACTAGTGTCCCCCAAGGATCTATCTTGGGCCCTCTCCTTTTCTCCCTCTTTACTAATATCTACACACAGCTACTCCACATGGTTCTATAATACACTATGCAGATGATTCAACACGTATCTGTGCTGTCACTTCTCCATCAGCTCTTCATGCTCAAACACAGGAGTCTTTCAATTCTGTTGAAACATGGTTAGCTAATGCCCATCTAATCCTGAACCCAAACAAAACTAAATTATTACTCTTACAACCTAACAAGACATCTATCTCATGCCCACCATTTAACATAATAGCCAAAGGCAATACTGTCATCTCCCCAACAACCCATACAAAGCTTCTTGGACTGGAAATAAACAATAACCTAAAATTTGACTTACATGTCACCCTAACAATAAAAAAGTCCATAAGAAACCTGGAAGTCTATATAGGCACAAAAGGTTCCTGACCAAAATGGCCAAAATTATATTAGCACAAACCCATCTGCTCTCCATTCTACTATTTGCCTCTCCAATTTTAACTAATCTTAGGAAGACTGACTTATCTAAGCTAGAAGCATGTTATAATAAGATCGCTAAGTTTGCATCTGACTGCTCATATAGAAAACATCATTGTACAGCTTTAAGGATACTAGACTGGCTTGAACTTCCCAACATTATTTTTACAACCAACTCTAACTCACAAAATTGTAATACAACCAACCAGGACCCCTGCACTACAAAATCTCATCCTTCCTTACAGTTCCAGCAGACCACTTCACTCTAACAATAAGAACTTACTCACTGTCTTCAAGGCCAACAATACTGCAGGCAAAACTTTATTTTTCAGCTATATATCTCGTATATGGAACTTCCTTCCTAACTCCATTCTCTCAATCTCATCCACTAATCACTTTAAGCCATCACTTAAAGCTTATCAAAAAAATAAGTGGAGATGTTCCTATACTAACCCCTCATGAATGCTCTGATACATCACAGTATACCCCAACCATATCCAACTTCTTCTCCGGTGTTTAATCTTTTATTCCTACCGGTTCATCTTAACCTTATATCTTGACACAAGTCATACTTTACAAATAGTACTAGCTATATTCAAAGCCTAGGTTTTGTTGTCATGATGTAACAAATTTGCATTTTCTTATGTATACTACATTTTGTTTATTGATTATTGTAATTCGTACATTAAAATGTACTCCATGTTACTCATGGAGCTTTTCTCCCTGGGCCTCCATTGAAAAAGGACCTGTGTCCAGTCAGACTTTCCCAGTAAACAAATGTTAAATAAATAAATAAATATTAGGAGAAATAATTTCAGTATAATTAGCTGTGACATCAGTAAGGCATTTGGTAATGTGTCCCACATTAGTAAATTTCAATTATTAAAGAAGCATGCATTTGGTCCTAGAAGTTGAAAATTAATTAAAATGTGTTTATAATAAGGCTTGGGCAATCACTATGATAAATGGTAAGCTACAAATAAAATTAGAATGTTAAATGGAGTCAGATAAGGGTGAGCTTTGAGCATTTTATTGTTTGGGTTGAGTCCTGCTCTGTATAATCAAATAACCTGTGGTCAAAGCTACAAGTAGATGACCCCCCCCCCCAATGTAGGGTTTTCTTGCCTCCTTACTTAAATAAACAAACTCCATGGTATTTTAATTCACTGTTAGTGCTCACATAGAAACCACATCAGTGAAGACTTCCTATGGGAAATAGCAATCGGAACGTTATAAATGAGGAAGCATATTTAATGGGTTGAAATTTCATCCAATGCATACCTGAACAAGGCAGAGAAACCTTCGAGCTGACAATGAGTGTCATATCAGAAAAAATAAACAGGCAAGTTGAAACGGACAATCCTGGGGATTCAGAAATGCTGTGTCTATGATCTCAACCTGCCAACACTATTTACATCATGTGCTGAACAAGCCTGAATCCTTATTACAATGTATGCAGCCAGGCTGTTGTGCAGCTCCTTGTTGCAACCAAAGTACAGACCTATGGTCAGATCATGTTAGTTGACCTTGCAGATGGTTAAAGTATGAGCAGCTGAGGCAAACATGAAATGTATTCAAGCACCTATGGTAGCTGTTGCACGTTTGCCCTAACAGATGAGGAACTCACTTTGACAATGTTGATGCAATGTATAACAAAATATATGTAGAGATATGTTCCATGTAAAGGATAAATGTCATGTACATCTAAGGGTGGAGAAGAGGTTACAGTATAACAGACAGGTACAGAATAGTGTAAAGGGAATAGCTCAACAAAAAAAGGAAGCAAAACACAATGGAGAGTGTGGTACGGCAATACAGGAATGTCAAATAATGGGAAAGTTAGACAGGACATGGGGGATACAATAAACTAACAATAATGTACTGATTCACAGCAGTCCTGACAACAGATAGTGAGCAGTGAACCCATACCATAGTGTGAATGTAGTTAAAAAAGGACCCATCAGTTCAGTCCACATGCCAGTTTATCCTCAGTTCTCTAGCAGGGGATGCACTGAAGCATTCCAACTTAGAAAGGGGTCATAAAATATACATATTGAGCATATGTAGCACATGTGTACACTGACTGCAAGAAAATAAATATATGATTCAATGGATTAGTACCCATGCCTTTCCTCGTGAAACTCTCCATACCAGTACAATAGCAAGGGGGAAAACACTGAAGCAGTCAGACTAAAAGGGCTCACAAACCACACACATCAGGAAAATGTAGTACATTTGCAGACTGGAAAGCTAACAGTGTAAAACAACATACAAACCACAGGGGATATGAACACTCCAACCAATGACCTTACGCAGAAGAAATAATTTCATTAGTATTCTGAGCCAGTTAGTATAAAGGAGATTAGCTTAACTATATTCACATTGGCATGTTTATGCACAGTGAAGCACTGCTCATTTGCATGACTGACTAACACATGACAAGAATTTTTCTTCATTTTTTGTCATAGGACTTGGAGTGCCATTTCTCTGTGGTTATATATGGGCATTGATACTGCTCTCTACTAACTGCCATGCAATGTATAACTGCAGAAAAAAAAATATGAGCCCTTGGTGGGGATGTGTGAGGTGTGTTTATCTATTTTTTGACCAGATTATAGGTTGGAAATGAGAATATAGGACAGAGATGAAAAGGGGAAATGAGCAGAGGGTAGAACAAAAAGTGAGCCAATAAGGAAAGAGCAGGATGGAGATGGTGGGGTAGGTGCAAATCTCTCAACTTCCTAGCTTATGGCATTGTCAGGGAGTGCAGTGTTTGTTGATCACAGGGAGTGCAACTCCTGTATCATCTATTCACCATATGGTCATAGTCTCTATGCCTGCTGTTAACCAGAAACATAACCATCTGAGACTGGATGGATTGATGGGGACACACTAAAACAGGGAAGTATGGTGGTCTCTAGATCAGAGATGTTTGCATATACTCCTCTGGTACTCATAGGCAGTGGGTCCACATGGCAGGGTTGTTAATAGTGCTCACCAGAAGTATGATTACCAATATTCCCCTGACAACTGTTGTGAAGAGGTACCACCCAAGGAAGGCAAAGGCTAGTTCCACCAGAGCCCTTGCAGATATAGTGAGGGTACTGTGCACACCAACTTACAGGAATGCACGACCCATATGTATGATTCATTGAATAGAATGAATTGCATATTGGACTATGCAATTATCTTCTCTGGATCATCTGTCAGGAGTGAGGGTCCATCCTCATGGACGGTCATCTGCTGCATCCACAGATGTTAGCCAACATGGCCATAGACAAAGGAGATCCCTCTCCTGCAGTGCTAGAACTTCACAGCAATATTGATGCAGAAGCATTTACACCCAGGAGAGGCCATCCTTGTGATTGTGACAAAGGGAAATAATTATTTACAAAATTCCAGAGAGGTGGGCTAGAGTTATGTGTCATTTGTAAATATCAACATGATGTATACAAGATGCTTGTGTTACAAATGTATTAGAACTGTATGTCATGTGTATATCAAACTGCTTGAAGGTATTTGCAAAGTGCTAGTTGAAATGTAACCACAGTGTACCATACTGGAAAAGAACAGAAATGTACATGCACTAGTGTAACTTTTTATATGTATATATTTTAATAGTGGAAACTGGAATGCAGGATGTTAACTTCAGTCCAGCAAAACATCAGAAAGATAGCTGAAATTAAATTACTTTATGGCAGCAAGGAGACACAATGCCTGTGCTGAGAAGTTTTCTGTATTGTCTTGGAAGTATTTAATTGTTTTATGCCTTCCAGCATTTACCAAAGATCTGAGGAAAAGCCCTTGTCTATGTATGTACAGGGATATGCTAAATGTTACCAGCTGTCATCAATGATTGTTTTGGGGCCTGCAAACTAGAAGTCACATGACAAGAAATGATATAATTCTGCAAGCTAGCCCAGGAGTAATATTTGAGATATTAATTTGAGAGCATTCTGTATTCCATCTTGGGCCTGACAAGAAGACCCATTCACCACACATCTGCCTTACTCTGTGGTAAGTTCTTAGGTTATAGTAATTCTCTTAGATATAATAAGAAATATAGCAAAGCTTAGCTTAGATATTTTTCTTTATTTATTTGAGACTGTTGTACAATGTTGTTTTGAATATTTCCTGTAATTTTGAACTCTTTCACTGTAAATATATATTTAGTATTGTCTTGTTCTTTTATTATTTATTATTAAATATATTTAAATCTTTCACTGTGGCTGATCTGTGTAGAGCTATTGAAGTTCTGAGAGTACTTGCATATTTATTTGATGACATTTTATGGGCCACTCATAATGGCCTTGCTCTTGGTCAAACTACCATTTGTATTGATAACATTACACAGTAAGATTGTCCTTAAAGTAGCTAATAAGGAGCTGGTTGGTGACAGTGATAACTATCTTATAGTCTGGGCAAAAGGGGGCATAACTAGTACACCTTTTCCAGTCATTCCTGGGTGTGTGTGTGTGTGTGTGTGTGTGTGTGTGTGTGTGTGTGTGTGTGTGTGTGTGTGTAAATCAAACCTCAAAGTGTGTGTATCAGCTACTTGGGCAGGAACACGAAGCACTGGTTAGACAGAGAAGGTGCTGGAGGTCTTGGCTTGGATACTCAGCTGAGATCTCAACTCTATAGCTGTGCCAGTAGGGAGTCTTACTGGGGATATGGAGAAAGAGGAAGAAACCAGCCCCAGATTGACTGATCTCTGTAGGGGAACTGCACTTGATGCAGAGAGCTGCATCTGAAACTAGTGTGTGTGTGTGTGTGTACCTATCATCCTCCCAGTGTATATCCCCCACCGTTGCCAGTGGTAAGGATTGAGGCTCCTTGATTACTGGTCCAGTAGTGGGTTGTCTCATTTACTGGTTGGCAGTGGTGGGATATCCACATATTGGGATTCAGTGGTGTGGATGCTGAACTCCTGTAGCCTGTAAACAGTGGTCACTAAAGAAGGTGTTTGTACTCTCAAGCAGCCACATGGTAGACATTCAGAGTTTCATATCACTATAGTTTTATTTATTTTCTGTTAGAGTGGTCAGTCAGGGAGAGCAGGCAAAGATGTCAGCAGAGGAGTATGGCAAGCTGGCAAGGAGCTAGTTGGCTGAGATGTGCCAAGACAAAGGATTGGTGCATGCCAACCTGACTAAAGCAGAAATTATTGCAGCCTTAGTCACAGCTGCATCATAGACCATCAACCAGGATGACAACCAGACTGGCCTTAGGGATGTATAAGTCTCAGAAAATGGACAGTTCAACCTTTCCAGAGAGGACTTAAAAATCCATCTGGAGTTAGAGAGACTTGAGCTGGAGGCCAAAAGGTTGGAACTAGATTCAGCAGAGAGACTGCTGCATTTGGAGGCTGAAGAAAAGGAGAAACAGATGGCATTAGAATCAACAGAGAGACTGAGACATCTGAAGGCCAAAGAAAATGAGAGGCAGAGGCAATGTGAAAAGGAGATGCTGACTCTACATCTGGGTCATGGAGGTAATGGGGAAGTGGGTAACTGAACCCCAGAAGCAACAAAGGTAAGTAAATTTCTTCCACAATTTACAGAGAGGGATCATTTTGATAGTTTTATTCATATGTTTGAAAGGGTTTTGTAAACAGCATAATTTTGACCAAGGGCTCTGGTTACACTTCCTGACCCCCTTACTCCATGGCAAAGCTGGAACTATTTCTAAATTGTCTGATACAGACTGGTTAAATTATAATACTGTTAAAATTGCTTAGAGTGTTTTAAGTTAACACCTGAAGCTTATAGAAAAAAGTTTCATGAGCATAGATGCAAGGCAGATGAAAGTTTGTGTGAATATATTGCCGAGTTAAGCACTTATTTTCATATAGATGGGCGAGTTGGTTGTCAGGTCACCACATTTGAAAGGCTGGCAGACCTTTCAGTGAGGGAACAAGCCCTTAGGAACTTTGTCTGAGGACATGAGAATCTGATTAGCAGATAGAGAATGTAATACCGCAGATGAGTTGGGGAAAAAGGGAGACCTATACCTAGCAAGCAGGGCATCACTGCACAGGAAAGGGATACCCAGTGCTGCATGTGGATCTAAGGGAACTCATGTTGGGCAGTTTTAATTGCCTCAACAGAGTCCACCAGTAGCAGGGGAAGCCACTAATTCAGGTACATGCCCAGGATCAAGGGTTAAATGTTTTACATGCAACCAGTGGGGCCATATAGATGTCCAGAGAGGCAAATGGTGGGAGAGCCAATAAATGGGAATGACAGAATGCTAGCAGTAAGTTTTCTGGAGACAACAAGGGTACCAAACTACCACAAGAGGTTATATCCCATCTTATTAGATGGGAAACAGGTCAATGCAAAGAGAGAGACATCCTCTGATGTAACCATTGTGAAGCCTGCAATGATTAAAGAAGAGCACTACTTGCTTGAGCAGTCTACTTCAGTCAGAGCTTTAGGAGGGACCCCATTCCAAATACCTTTGGCTAGGGTTCACCTCGACTGGGAGGGTGGGAAAGGAAGCAAGCAAGTAGGTGTGTTTGAAGATATCCCCACAGATGTCTTGACAAGGAATGCTTTTGATAATGCAGTACCTTTTATGCATGCAGTTATACACAGCCAGGCTTGGTGACAAGCATGTGGATCTGGTAGCTTGGGGGGGACCCAGACAGACTGGACACTTGAAGCCAGGACTGGTGAGGTGGCTACTTAAAGGAGGGAGCTACCCAGTATCAGTGAGACTGAAGGTAAGCCACTGCTGCTGGTAGGTAGTGATGTTCCCCTGGACAGAGTGACTGCAAGGGCAGAGGTGAGTAGTAGTACCCAGACTGACAGTGAGGCACTGCTGTCACAGAATACCAGACTTTCTGTGGAAGGGGAGCTGGGAAGAGTCACAAAGAGAGAGTTGAGACAGGCTCAGCTTTCAGAACCTACATTATAGGGCTTGAGGGACGTAACCAGAGAAGAGCCTGATTCTCCAGGAAAAGGGGAATCTGTATACAGGGACAAAGGGTTACTCTATAGAGAGTGGAACCATGAGGGAGGGCTAGAGGGTGAGAGAATACAGCAGTTGGTAGTACCCAGACCCTACTGTCTGGCACTTCTAGTCATAGCCCATGATATTCCCTTTGCCGGTCACATGGGTATAAAGCATACAAAGAGATGTATTATGCAGAACTTTTATTGGCCTGGGATTTCCAGAGATTTAACAGGGTACTGCAGGACCTGTGAGCAGTGCCAAAAGGTAGGTAATGCAGGATACAAAATTTAAAGCTCCTTTGGTGCCTTTGCCTGTGATTGAAGAACCATTTCAGAGGGTAGCTATGGATATTGTGAGGCCTCTGAGAACCCCAAGTTCCACAGGGAAGAAGTATATCCTAGTGATAGTAGATTATGCTAGGAGATACCCTGAGGTGGTGACCTGTCCTCCATTAAAGCAGAAAAGGTGGCAAATGCTGAGATTTTCAGCAGGGTAGGTTTCCCAAAAGAAATACTGACTAACAAAGGTGCCAATTTCATGTCAGACCTGATGGCTTGTATGTGGAAGCACTGTGGGGTGAAACACCTAAAAACCACCCTCCCTACCATTCCCAGACTAATGGTCTGGTTGAGAGGTTAAACTCTACACTAAAGACCAAGCTACGGGCATTTGCAGACCAGTTTAAGAGGAAGTGGGACAAATATTTATCCCATCTGTTTGCTTACAAAGAGGTGCCCCAGGAATCCACAGGTTTTTCATGGGGTGAAGGGACCTCCAGATTTGATTTGTGATGAGTGGGAGGGTGAGTGTGAATCCCACAAGGAGTCAATTGTGGCATATGTCCTAAATCTCAGGACAAGGCTCAGGGAACTCATGGGCTTGGCCCAGGAAAAGCTGGCAGAAGCCCAACAGCAGAAAAAGGTCTGGTATGACAGGAATGCTCGAGCTAGGGTGTATGCTGTGGGGCAGCAGGTTATGGTTCTCATTCCTATCAGGCACAACAAGCTGCAGGCAGCTTGGGAGGGAACATTCAAAGTTGTAAAGAAGGTCAGTGATGTGATCTCCATGGCAGAAGTACTAGGCAGGAGGCACAGATTGTATCACGTTAACATGATGAAACTACCATTACAGAGAGGCCCTTGTGCCGAGTATTTGCAGTGGATGGTAGGAGGAGTCTGAGGGGGGAATCTGATGTCTGATTTCCTCAGTGAGGTTCGGACTGACAACTCAGTGGAAGGGGTAGCAATGTCCCAGCAGCAATCCTCTACCCAGGTTTGAGAAATCCAAGAAGTGTTACAAGAGTTTGGGGGCATTTTCACTGGGAAACTTCAGTGCACCCACCTGGTGCAGCACCATATGGATACAGGACCCTAAAGGCCTATTAAGTAGGCCTCTTATAGGGTGCCTGAGAGAGTCAAATAGACTCTGAGGGAGGAGATACAGGAAATGTTGGAACTAGGGGCAATCCAGGCATCCAGCAGTTCCTGGGCATCCCCAGTGGTGCTGATACCAAACAAGGATGGCAGCACTAGGTTCTGTGTGGACTATAGGAAATTAAATAGTCACACAGAGTCAGATGCTTACCTCATGCCTAGGACAGATGAAGCCCTAGAGCAGCTGGGATGGGGCTAAGTATCTTACCACTACTGATCTTAACAAGGGCTACTGGTAGGTGCCCATTACTCCCAACTTTAGAGAGAGGTCAGCTTTTGTGACTGCTTTTGGCTTGTATGAGTTCACGAAGATGCCCTTTGGGATGAAAAATGCCCCAGCTTTTTTTCCAGTGGTTGGTTGATCATATCCTAGCAACAGTAGGAGATTTGTCCTTGCTTACCTGGATGATATTGCCATCTACAGCCATTCCTGGCAAGAGCACCATCAGGATGTCAGGAAGGTGCTGGGAAGACTACTGAGGGCAGCACTGACCATTAATCCCAGTAAGTATCAGGTTGGTGTGGCAGAGGTCTCCTACCTGGGACATAGAGTGGGGAGTACAAAGATGAAACCAGAACCTGCCAAAGTGGAAGCCATTCAGGTGTGGCCTGCCCCTGTTACCAAAAAGCAGGTGAGGGCATTCTTAGGGACAACAGGGTACTACAGAAAATTTTCCCCAATTATAGTACCATAGCTGCTCCCTTCACAGACCTGACAAGGAAAAACAGGCCAGATAAGTTATTATGGATCCCAGCATGTGAGCAGGCATTCCAGAAGCTTAAAGCAGCTTTGGGAGGACTTCCTGTGTTAGCCATTGCAGATTACAGCAAATAATTTGTTGTAAAAGTAGATGCTTCAAACCATGGGGCGGAGGCTGTACTCAGACAGGTTTCCTCAGAGGGAGAAGAGCACCCAGTGGTATATCTCAGCCATAGGATTCAACTCAGGGAGGAATGCTATGCAGCTGTAGAAAAGGATTGTCTAGCCATAGTGTGGGCACTGTAGAAACTTCAGCCTTATCTATATGGAAGGAAATTCACTGTAGTGACCACAATCCCTTAACATGGCTACATCTAGCCAGCCAGCAAAATGATAAGCTACTAAGGTGGACACTAGGGATGCAGGTATATGATATGACAGTGCAGCACCATAGTGGGGTTAACAATGCCAACGCAGATCGGGTCTCAAGACAAGGAATTGGGTAATGTATTGGCAGATGGGCTCATCTCTCTCAAGCAACATTTCTCAAGGGTCACTTGAAAAACTAGCTCAAGTCTTTGGGAGGTTGGAGTGTGACAAATTGAGATATTGGCAGTCCAGCTATCTGGAATTTTGTAAATAATTATATGTCATTTGTGAATATTAACATGATGTATGGAAGATGCTTGTGTTACAAATGTATTAGAAGTGTATGTCATGTATATATCAAACTGATTGTAGATATTTACACAAAGTGCTGTTTGAAATTTTACCACAGGAAGTTAACTTCAGTCCAACAAAACTTCACAAAATAGCTGAAATTAAAATTACTTTATGTCAGCAAGCAGACGCAATGTCTGTGCTGAAAATTTTTCTGTATTGTCGTGAAGTGTTTTGTTTTATGGCTTCCAACATTTGATAAAGATCTGAGGAAAAGCCCTTGCCTATGTATTTTTACAGATAGATACTAAATGCTACCAGCTGCCATCAATGGTTATTTTGGAGCCTGGGAACTAGAAGTCAGATGACAAGAAATGTCATTCTGCAAGCTAGCCCAGCAGTAATATTTGAGATATTAATTTGATAACTATCTGAGGGAGACGCAGCATTCTGTATTCTGTCTTGGACCTGACAAGAAGACCCATTCACCATATATCTGCCTTGTTCTGTAGTAAGTAAGTTCTTAGGTTATAGTAACTCTCTTAGATATAGTCAGAAATATAACAAAGCTTAGCTTAGATATTTTATTTATTTATTTGAAACTGTCCTGCGATGTTGTTTTAAATATTTCCTGTGAGTTTGAACTCTGATGTCACTGTAACTATATATTTACTATTGTCTTGTTCTTTTATTATTTATTATTAAATATATTTAAACCTTTCACTGTGGCTGGTCTGTGTAGAGATATTTAAGTTATGAGACTACTTGTGTATTTATTTGCTGGCACTGTGTGGGCCACCCCTAATAGCCTTGCTCTTGGTCAAAGTAAAATTTGTATTGATAGTAACGTTACATAGTAAAAATTAGACACCCTTTGTTAAGGGCCTTAAAGTAGCTGACATGGAGCTAGCTGGTGGCAGTGATAACTACCTTATAGTCTGGGCAAAAGGACGCATAGCTAGTAAACCTGTACCAGCCTTTCCCAGGTGTGTGTGTGTGTGTGTGTGTGTGTGTGTGTGTGTGTGTGTGTGTGTGTGTGTGTGTGTGTGTGTGTAAATCAAACCACAAAAAGTGTATGTGTCAGCTACTTGGGCAGGGATATGAAGCACTGATTGTACAGAGAAGGTGCTGGAGGTCTTGGCTTGAGATCTCAGCTGAGAGGCTAACTCTATAGCTGTGCCAGTGGGGTGTCGTACTGGGAATCTGGAGAAAGAGGGAGAAACCAGCCCCGGACTGACTGTGGTCTTTGTGTGCTCTTAATGGAAATTGCACTTGATGCAGAGAGCTGCATCTGAAAATACTGTGTGTATCCTCCCAGTATACATCCCTCACTGTTGCCAGTGGTGAGGATTGAGGCTCCTTGATTACTGGTCCAGTGGTGGGCTGTCAAAGTGGTCATCATGCTGATACATCTGATAGTTGACTTTATTCTGTGACATGCAGCATACTGACATCAAGTCAAGGTCATTATACAGCCATTGCAACTCCTGGCAGAGCCAGCTCTCATGGTTAGGGACATGCATGGAAAGCTCAGTCCTTTGTTATTCATGCCCTGGACCTGGAAGGCAGGGCCAAATGCATTGCTGGCCTATATGCTACCACCATCACAACCCCAGCACATCTCACACACACACACACACACACACACACACACGCACACTTTGCTCACATGGACACACTCACACTCTCTCACACTCTCTCACACACTCTGATGCTGTCCATCCAACACATTAATCCCACCCATAACAAGTTCTCACACTACCCATAAATGCTCTTTTTATTTTGGTATACCTTAACAGTCACACACTTCCCTGTAAAAAACATGCATCCTGTACTGCCTTGTCCACCTGTGCAAATAATAATTGTACCCTGCTCATTGTTCATTGTTACTTGAGTTGCCTGTGTCTGATGCAGTGTGGCTAGCCTATGTGGCTAGGCTATGCATGGGTAATCACAGCCTGTTTTTTATGCACCATTTTTACTGTATGCATCTACTTACTTGTTGCATAGTTATGTTGTAAAGCTAAATGCAATGCCCTGTCTCTTTACTACTGTCATGGCAAACTGTGTCCTCCACCATCTGGCATAATCATCCCATACTGCTGGCTCCTCCAATGATTCCTCATCTGTCTCAGCTATCACTGTCTGTTTTGCTGAGAATTGCAGTCCCTGGAAGAGGCTACCAAGCAGTAACTCTTCCTAACCATCATATTATGTAACATAGAACACATGACCAGTATTTCTGCACATGTGGTGGGGTCATACTGCAAGGCTCCACTGGATGTATCCAGTTAGCAAAAGAAAAATTTCAGCAGCCCAGGCACAGGATCTGTAATATTTCTGGTTTCTCAAAGTGCATAATTGCACCCCTTGGTACATTTGTTTGTGTGGATTTCTGATGGTGTTCATGAGCCAAGGTTTTAGGGCATCTCCAGCATCACCCAGAAGATGGTCCTATAGGAAGTCACCCCTTACAAACTATTGATAGAGGTGCCATAAGTGGAAGTCATAGAAACTTTCTGGGAGGCTTGCAAACACATTGTAGATGATACCCTGTGCATTACAGATTATCTGGCAGTTGATGGGAGTGATATCCTTTTTATCCACCAGGAGGGACCTTTATTTGAATGTGGGTACAGTTTATGGTCCCAGAACCTCAAGGAAATAGGCTGTGTCACAGAACTCATGCATGGTATTTGCTGTCTCCTCTGGTGTACATGAAAACCACATATGCTCCCCCCCATGCTATAACATGGCATCAAGTAATTGATGAAGTACTCCCGAGGCAGATGCCTGAAATACTCCCACTGTATCATAGGGTAGATCATTAAAAAGTCATTTGAACTAATATACATAAAGTTACACATACCTTAATATCCTATGAAAGAGCTACTCCATGACTGTCACAGGGCTGCAGATGAGGTAGACACATGTCCAAAATTTCTTGAATGGCATCCCTGCCAACACAGTACCATTCAACAATGCCCGCATCATGGAGAGCATGAAATGTTAACTGTGGTCAGATAACCTGCAACTTGGGGGAGATGGTGAACTCAGTCAGGCAAAATGCAATGAGAACCTCTTGCAGATACAGATTTACAATGGCTGTGTTAACCCCAAGCATATTTGTGTGATGTATTCTCCCTGAGCATGGCATATGACCGAGTTCAAATGTAAGGTGAGTGCAGCACTGATGCGCTGCATTTTAACATTTCTGTATCACACCATCATGTTTTCTTTTTTTTTTTGCCTCATTAGCATTATGTGGCACTTCATTATACAGTTATTAACATATGATACAGCTGCCCACATTATTTATACTAGCCACTTGATGTAGCTGTGCTTTCTAAATCACACCCACCCTGTGCAACATCACTCATCTTGCAAATTTGCTTACAGTAATACAGCAACGTTTTCTGAATTCGGCTCAAAGTCTCATTGATGGCAATGTAAAGCTAACAATAATTATCAGCTATGCAGAACAGACTGCACTAGTAACATAAAAACAAACTATTTAGAAGTGCTGTTAAGTTTTGAGGAGGAATTAACAAGAGTAGGTTTAAATTTATACAAGGAGAAATGTAGAGAGTCTGTTGGATATTATGTTGGATGTTGCAGATAGGGAAGACTGAATTCATAGGATAAAATGTAGAAGTGTTGGATATGAAGCTTGGATCCACAGAAGCAGATATTGAAAAATGCAAAGATATTCTAAATTCATTAAAGGTTGTTATTACAGGTAGGGTAACTTATAAATTGTCTTTCCAGAAAATGCATATTTAATGATGAGTAATTTGATTGGCAAGATAAGTTAGAAAGGCTGTTAGCAGGTTGGTTATAACTATGTAATTACATATTTCATCTACATGAAATTGCAGAAATGAAATATATTACATAATAAGAAATGAAATATTATGGGTGTGTATATAAATGTAAAATGGAATATTATGAATACATGTATGGAAATATACAAATGGACAAAATGTGAGGAGAGAAACTTGAATTATAAATTTTATTTGTTTTGCTTTCTTCTGTTATTTAAACATTTTCAGATTATGCCACAATCCTATTTCTGTTGGAATTTCTTTGATTTTTTTTTCGATTTAAACATTTGAAGAGTCTTGACTTACAATTTGAGAAATGAGTTTAACTGACAGTGACAATGTTTTATTGGATTTGACTAAAAAATGGCCTTACAAGACTGGAATAAGTACTTTTGTATCATTACAAAATTTTAGTGTCATAGATGATTGATGAGTTCTAGTAATCTAGCTAAGAATTGATTTTGTTTGTACTCTAGTGAGAGCAGAGAAAGAACGTGTACATTTTCCTGCTTCTGGCTGCTGTAATGCCCTGAAGAGTGTAGTTCTGCTACTGGTAAATGTGTTCATTTCAATATTTTCACTTTTTTGTGTTATAAACTGCCTGTGCTGCTGTGTCTTGTAGTGCATTGCAAAGATGCATACATCATTGCACCTTACCTCTCCAAATAACTCTTGGTTAGTGTGATCAACAATATCTGAATCAACAAAGTCTAGAACATTTAGGGTCTTTGCTTGGAAGTGTTTGCATGGAATTTTTATACCTCAAGCAAACTCCAAAGAATTTTTTCTCAGATTGCAAATGTTGGAGGTGTGATGGAGAAGAAAGAGGTAACTGGCAATGTATTTTTTGGGAGTATAATGAATGGGCTGACTTTAAAAATTCCCTGCAGACTACTCTGTCAAAAACACAGGGTGAGCAAACCGGTGTAACTAAGGACATTTTTATTTTTGACCTGTAATACAGAATCAGAATTGTCTAGACATAGTAAGGCCTTGCGGAGCTTAACTCTGGTTGCTGCCAAAAAAGCAATTACTGGAAGACTGAAATCAAAGTCTAAACCAACTGTACTAGAAGTAGCGAATATAGTAACATAAAAGTGGGATCTTTAGGAAAGGGTAGGAGCAAAGTGCATAGAGAAAACAGGAATTGTGGGACCAATACATGCAGAATAATGTTTTAGAGGAGGAATGAGGTTTAAGAGAAGGCAGGAATTGAATGAGCTATGAAATGCTTGACTGACAATGACTATATAGAAAGCGATATATAATATTTGCAACTGAAAATATATCAATATGCTTTTTCATTTATATAAATGTATGACTGCTTATGTCATAAGTGATAATTCAATAAGGATTTTTCTTTAAATAACAAAAACAGTATCTGTTGTATGGGCAGTTGCCCTGTTGCACACAATCAGGACCACTTAGAGGCATATAACAACCTATAGCAACTCCACTTCATCAAAATTAGCTTGGAGTTGCTCCACTATGTCTCAGGCAGTTAGAAGTTACTCCGAATGGTAAATATTTGATAATTACTTAGCACAACTAAAGATGGCCCAAGCGCAAAAAAAACAAAAAAATCACCGATAAAGAATGAAATTTTATCTCAGTTTTTTTCATGGAAGAACTAACTTGCATACAGGACTTTAAAACTGGAAAATAATATTCCTCAATTAACTAAGGAGACAAATGCTTGAGAAATTTCATGAATCATATAAGGAAATAATCAATGCAAAGAAAGAGTATGATACACAATGTACTGGTCAAAAATTCGGAACAGGCAGTGCCAAATTGTGCCATTTGCACTGCATACTATAAAAGCAATCCAAAAGAAGAAATAAATAACAGAGTCAGTACTTGATTGTCCATGGAGTAGTCTTATTTATGTTGCAATACAGATTTAGGTGCCTCAATTTTGTATTTGTGTCACTACTAGTTTCATATATATGTAGTACATCAAACAATGCTGGGTAATTTATAGTTTAGTAAGCTGGCATAGATCACCCAGTAGATGTCTATAAGAGACAGAGAAAATAGGGTTTTAGATACCATGCTAACTTAGGGCACTCATACCTGAGAGGTTTTTAGCAAGAAACCCGTTTCTTTTTCCAAGTTGAGTAAGGAATTTGGATAGGTAGACAACAAAATACATATTCAAATCTGATACTGGCCTGATGAGGAATGATTATAAGGCGATGGTAACCTCTTTTGACCAAGATGAGATGTAACATCCACAGTTTGTGAACATACTGCCAAATGTAAAACAATCACAAAACATCAAAGGCTCACATAATGTCAACCAGGCACTCCAGGTATTAGAAAAATGAACCAGTTGCTTGAACGAAACCACCACCAACGAATAATTTTCAAAGAAATGTACTTCCAAACCATGATAAAACAGCAAATAATGGTTCAGCACTTTTGACCCTTCATGCATGGGACTTCATCAGAACCAGCAGTAGTAATAATCTGGGTGTGGTAGAAGACTGTTCTACTAACAGATGATATCTGGTGGTTGATGGAAAGTTCGTTGTCCATGAAGGTGCCAAAGTCTGTAAAGACAGTATCTATTTAAGGGGAGTGTCATTTAGATGGCATGTCTGTGTGAGTTCCTATTTCCCAAACAGTATGATGCTATAGTTTTGGCATTCAGCTTTAAGTTGCAGTTCTAACACTACTGTTACGCCTTCAGGGAGGATCTAAGTGTCTGCAGGGGAGCTAATGGTGGCCCCAAACTTGCAGTCATCTGTGAATTTGCAGTTGGAGGTTTTTAATGAAAGATTTGACATCAGAGAAGCAGATCTCCCAAAACTGAGTGCTGGGGTACGTGTCTCTTGAAGGATATTGTGCATTTAACTCTAATAGAGTAGCATCTATCAGTGATGATGGGCGAGCAGCAGACAGGGATGTTTTTATTGGGAAAAAGATCAAGTATGCAGGTATGCAGGTGTCTCTAGTGGTGAAGGTACAATATGATTAATGGGGTTTGCAATGATAAACACAAAGAACCATTGTACATATTTATAAAGCTTTAGCTGTGCATTTTATGGAATTTAAAATTCCAAAGAAAGATGGCATTTAGGTTAATGGAAAGGGGATCAAGTTTTTTCAAACATGCAGGTGTCATGGACTGAGTTCTGTAAATGGCTTGGCTAAGGCATCAGTTCTCATTTACTAATATTAGGATATGAAGGAGTTCAAGGTCACTGTTCTTGGTAAGTTAGTTGAGAGGTGAAGGTGATTTGGATGAATAGATACACATCACCACCCTCATTACTGTTGCTGAGACTTGAGGGTTCAAGCAAGTGGTAGACAGAGAAGTCAGGTATGGAGGGAATTCTGTCACTGTTCAGGAACTATCTTTCAGTGACAATATAAATGCTCACTTTTTGAGACAGAAGGGCCGTAATAGAGATTTTTTTTCTTATTTAGGCTCCTAGTGTTGAGCAATGCTACAATGATATTTGCTTGAATAGCATTTGTATTTATAACATCCATATTCTGACACTGACTAAAAGGCCATTATGGAAGGTAAAGAATATCTTAGCCAGTATGCAAAAGTTCTGGTGCAATAGGTGCAGGCCGTCCTTGGTGAAACAGGCAGGACTGTTGTGCATCTCCCTCATGGCTGGAACAAACAGAGTACCATCAGAATAGCACAAATAACTAAACCAATTATCAATGAACATCATCTTTAGCTTATTCTGTGTCATCCTGCTCAGTAACAGTAGACCAGCTTTAGAAACATACTCAGAGATCTTCATCATGTTCTTTTCCATTCAGTCTAATCAGGGTGTATTTCAAGTCATCTATGCCCTCATGGAAAATGACTATGTCATATCCATAACTGGAATCAAGGGACACAAGTGCTTTGGTGATATAGTGGACTCCAGTATCTGAGTGGTATCGGACTGTTACCTTGTCTTTGTCCAGCCTTGTGAGTGGTGCATTGCTGTGCCAAACTATGAAGTAACCTTTAATGAGTGCAATGCCATTATGAGTGGACTGTTCCTGTAATCTGAACGGCTTGGCCAGACTTCTCTGGTGGCTGTGATTGTGGTGATGGAAGACGCTGTATATGGTATGGAATGGGGTGCCAATGTACTACTCACCCCTTTGCTGAGACTCCCCTCCAAACTTTATATATTTATATATAACTACACCAATTCCAGGATCACCATACCTTGGAGTAAAGGGCATATTCTGGGAAATGGCCATCTCAGACTTGGTATATGTAAGTCTGTTTTTTCAGCCTTTCTGTTTCTATTTTGGGACTGGCTCTACCCAGTAGAATAGCTGTATGATATATAAGAGGACAGTGAGAAAAAGTTACTTGACAGTACAAACTATTGCAGAGAACTCAGTACAGTACAAATGAGTATACTGTAGTGCAATGCAATTCAGAATTATAAGGCTGAGATGCTTCAACACAATAAACCAACAGAAGTCGAGGCATCTACAGCATGACAGGAATATTACAATAAGGAGATTAATACACTTCCAGTTGTTAGTGTAAGACTGGGCAATAAGCATGAATGACATGACACAATAACCCAAACCACAAAGTTACAACAGTCTCCAAGAGTATCTGTGATGCTTAATACGCTAGAAGAACTGTCACAAGAGTCTGTGACGTAGATAATACAACAAGCAAAATGTTATCGGAGGTATTTGGTAATCTAGGCACAACATAGTACCTGCGGTGTCTAGAGCAGGCTTGGATGCTGTAGTAAGCAGCAGTCACCCCTTCTATCAATGGGAGGGTGGAGTCACCTAGACCAGTTAATGCAAAATTACCTTGATATAAGACAGAGCTTTTAATTCAGCACTACCATGCTCTAATGCATAAAATAAAGAAAAAAGTGCTTATTATGTTGTGGGACTTTTTTTCAGGCAAATCCTTTAGCAATTTTCACAGTGGGCACAATACATGCATTCCATTCTTTTTTTTTTTTTTTCCTTTTCTGTAAAGATTTTTTGATAAACTGTCATAAAAAGTTTGCTTACACTGCCTTCTATATTTGCCTCAGGTACTAGTAGTGAAAATGAGATGGGTAACTTGGCCTTTAGACATCTATCCATGAGCACCGTGATGGAGAATGACTAAATGCATACCCGAGAACAAACGCATGGCATTCTGGTGATAAATGCTCACAGTCTTTTTTTTTTTTTTTTTTTTTTATTGATGAGATTTTTCATTCTTTGGACTATGATTTCATTATTTCACAAAGTTGCAAAATTGCAGACCCACAAATTAAAGACCATTACGTTATTTCACTTCTTTATGAATCCTATGTCTAATAAAAATGAATTTCAGAGCAGTTAACAATACCTCAGCTTGCCTTGTCACATAAATGCATAACCTCGGGAAATTTTGAACAGTGATCTAGTCACAAAAGAAAATGTGCACCATTGTTCTCAGCAAGCCCACTTCCATTTTCATCCAAGGTAAACACAGAATATCATATAGTATTATGTCCTTTTTCTGATTTTGGTTTCTGAACATGCTGCATCTGTTATATTTCTGCACCATCAGTTCTGTTTTTTTTTTTGTTTTTTTTTTGCAGAGTGATAACTAGCATCATAAACCCTTTCTTATCACATGGTCATGCCCAGGTATGTCCCATGAATTTTACATAGCATGGAGACCCAAAATGGGATGGAATAAAAACAAGCACAAACTGTATAATTTGATTATAGCATTCAAAAATATACATGTTGATTACACCATCCCAACAGAAGTAAATAAGTCAAGCCAATCTACAACTACAGACTTTAATGAAAATACACTAATAGAAATCAAGGCACATAGACAGTAATCGAAAACTACAATATAGGTAGTAAAAAAATAAAATATTTTAAAGATATATATCTATCTACATATATATATATATATATATATATATATATATATATATATATATATATATATATGGATTCCATACACTTGGTCAAATTTCATTTAGTCGATAATGATACCAGGCATTGCACTTCACTGAAAGCTCACTTGACTGAAAGCTCACTTGGTTGAAGCTCATTTGGTCGAAAATGGAATATAGCCCCTGCCCCACTGCAGTGTAACCCTGGAGTGAGAATATTAAATAAGGAGGGGTGTGGGGGGCATAGCCCCCCCACATAATTTTAATGTATTCACTGTTATAAGAAGGTATATCCTTTAGAAATTCATTGATATATATATATATCTATATATCTATATATATCTTTAGTAAAAACTATTGGCATAATGTGGGGGGATATGCCTCCCACATCAGCCCTTATACAATATTCTCACTCCAGGGTTGCACTGCAGTGGGGCAGGGTCTATATTCCATTTTCAACCAAGTGAGCTTTCAAGTCAAGTGAGTCTGTGTATATTTGAGAGCTAATTAAAAAAAACACTTGGTGAAAATTGTTTTTTTCTCACAGAAAACTGTCAGATGTTCATTATTTCTTCAATCAATGATGAAACAGGTATCACAAAAAAGGGAGGGTAGCAAGACATAACTGCATGTCTAACCTCCCATTTTATATTTTGAGATAAGTGGGAGCATTTCAACTTTCATTTGTGTTTTAGATCTGCATAACTGTGTGTGTGTGTGTGTGTGTGTGTGTGTGTGTGTGTGTGTGTGTGTGTGTGTGGGAAGGTGTGTGTGAGTGCAACACAGATAGATTGCTGCTGATTTTATTTGTATTCAGTAACATCTTCCAAGAAAGTGGGATCACAGCTGACTTAATATCAGCTAGTGTCATTTTCTCAGACTTTTAAGAACATATTTTCATTTTTTCTTATAAAAGATTTGTCATATTTACAGCAGGTTTCTATTTTGGCATGCATTGCTTTGGAACATTACTAAAATATGCAAATACAAGCCATTTTGGTGGCCATACTAACAATGTATAAAAGAAAATAATTACACTGACGGAATTATTAATCAGTCTTGTTACATTTCCAATTATTGCTGTCTGATTGAAGTTTATATAAGGTTATTAGAATATTCTACCTTCACAATACTTCCTAGAGGAACAGATGGCAACTTCACAAGCTCAGAAACTGAACAGGTCAGGGAACTGGCAGCTGTTTGCGAAACAGGCTGGGGAGTCATTTTGTTTGGCATCAGTAGAAGGCTACACATAGGACAGTGCCAAAAAAATGTAAATTATGAAAGATCTCATCGTGATGATTTTCTTTGCTCTGTTTGCTCTATGACTTTTCTTTTTTTATCTTACTTTCACTACAAATATCTGTAACCTTATTCTGAGGGTACAGTCCATTATTGGAAAACATTCCTCTATCTTTTGTGCCAATATCCCACCAGATAGGACCTACAGAATGCAGACTTCCTTTCAAAGTCCGGGACTTGGTGAAGCCTTCCCAAGGCATATGACTAAGAAGGATAATTTTGTATAATTAGTAACAAACAGTATTTATAATTACTCTTCTTTTTTCTTCTGTACCTGCACTGCCTCATCTTAATATCCTGTGATGTACACTGTGCTGTCTCTATAAGAAAGCTTGTCTTCCCTTACTTACCAAATCAGTATTTTTAGTGCAGTCTGACCAGGGTCTTCCCCTCCTGACTGCAGAGAATTGTTTACTTTTTAATGCAATAGCTGGATGTAATTTCTTAAGATGAACATTTGTCAGTCTCTTTATACACAGTGCTGGGTATTCACAGTCATGTCTGCAGAAGCAAGTGACAAACACAATGGAACAGAGAGCAATGAACCACACAGTTCAGCAAGACCATATTAATCAATGACAGTTACACACAACACAAGGAATGCAGATGCAAGGCTCTGTGGTGAAAAGACAATATGCACATGTGTAACTGTACCATGTCTGTCAAAGGAGTAGAATGTGTGCCATGTATTACAGCATGAGATGACCAGCAGACAAACTGTAATCCTGCAACACAGATATGCAGGATGGACTAGTTAGTGGTATGAGTACAATATTAGCTAGGTTATGGTACATGGCCCTGCACTCATGATGCAAGACACCAGTGTCACTAGAGATGGTATGGGACAGCTATCGTGATATGGTGACATACAGACACAAACATGGAATGTTACAATAAGACATGACATTAAACAGAACAAAATGGGCAGTTATCACTGATTATCAATACAAACTTGATGTTTTAATTATTACTGCTGCCTACACATATATTGTTGAATACTGTCTAGGTTTATATACTTGGATCATAATGCAAACTAGGGATGCAGGATAAAAATAAAATTTTTCCTCATTATAACATTCAGCTAACTAAACATAACAATACTGATGGCTTTTAATGTGCATGGTTGATGTTAAGTGCTGAAAAATAAGACATCTAAAATTTTACTGTTTTCACATATTTCATCACAGTTCTGCTGTGCAACCTTGCTGCCTGTAACTATTTCTTTCTTGCAGCTTGAGTCATGAGTGAAAAAAGCCCCTGGACTAACTCAGCCAATAACTTAACCAAATGAAATAAAATAAATATTCACTTTTTGTATAATATTCAGATTCATTAACATACAAATAAACAAATCCTGAATTACTTTTGCCATTTTGTTCCTGTTTAGCAGTACAAACATTTCTTTATTGCTTTCTGAGTTACACCTTAAAAATGTAAGGATGATCCTTTAGCAGTTAGCACTGATCTGTACTCATCTGGGTTGCTTTGCATTTGGAATCTGAAAGCCTTCTTTGTGTGTGTGTGGGTGAACTGAGAGCTATGTATTTAAACTTTATTTTCACACAAATGCACACTAAGACTGTAAAGCTAGACTGTTTAAACTGAACAAATATAAGACCACAAGCTACTTTCAACCAGAGACTGTCACCCTCTCCATCTAGCAGTAGTTACAGTCATTTTTTGAATGCATACACCTCAGACACCTTATTGGGATAACCATAATGGCTACACAATGTATTTCAGCATTGTCACAAACAGTAGACAGAGTAAAGTATTCCTTCCAACTTGTTTCATGTCAGTCCTACAATGCCATCTCAGAATAACTGAAGAAATGACAGCAGCCAGTCATTCTTCATCCACATACAGCTCATATACCCATGCCAACAATTATATCTACTTTGCTGTCCATTTAAAATGACTGCCCATATCTGGCTGCCTGCCAGGACTAAACCAAAATAAATAACTTAGCTCACATTACCATGGCCTGTTGCAGCTCTTTTAAAGTGTGATATATGACCATTATTATACCATTTAATATTAACTGGCTTTCTACTCCTTGCCATCCATGTGAATCATGGAAGAGCAAGGAGTAAGAAAGCTGTAACAACTTTGGATGGGGTTTTCATGGACCATTTGTTTTATTTATTATTTTTAAAGTAAAGAAAAATATCCCAAACTGAACAGCAAAAGTGGCAATTTGTTCAGCTGAGCATGTGCAAATGGTAGGTACTATGAGTATATAAAAGTAAAAATTCATGGTGTCTTTTTTATTAAAACTAAAAATAAATATTGATTTTATCAGAATGTAAATTGGGTTAGTGGTGCTAAACATAATACTTTTTTTAAATAGAATCATTTCACTGCAGATATTGAGTATCCATTCACGAGACCATGGAGCTGTGGGTCCAGATCAGCTGACTAAATCACCCTTATTATATAATTCACCACTTAATATCAGGATCTTGTAACTCAATAGTCCTGAAACTGATGCAAACTAAATTGTATATACCACAATAAAAGGATGGAATGTTTTATTTTTCCTATTCCTAGCAATGGTATGCCTAAACAAAAGTACAAACAAAAAGATGCATCCTTATGAGGTGCATGCAGAAATCTAGTAAATTATTAAAGTATGGATGGGTATGTGTCTGTGTCTAGTTACCCTTGTGTCAATTTCATTGAGCTAGCATGTGTGATACTTATCGGTCTTACAAATACATTCTATTTTTTTACTCACTAGCAACTTCTCATCAGCTTCAGCCCCTGTGGATTAAACCTAATTGATAGTTTAAGGGATTCAACAGCTGCTACTTTTTGGATCAATTCTTACCAAAATTTTTATCAATTACAAAGGGTTTTCCTTTTTGAGAATTTCTATTCTCCTAACCAAAGAAGAAAGATTCACACTAGACATCGAAGTATTAATTCCTATTCTACAGATACACTGCTGTCAGTACCATAGATTCTATTAACACACAAAACCTGCATATAGAATTAAATAAAGTCTATTGATTCAAGACCATGTCTTCCAGATGGTAGCTTCCCCATATAACACAAACCATGCCTGAATGCCTCCCTATTATTCATAGGGCATAGCTTTTAACATATACCTAGGGTACCAACATTTTTTTGCTATGAAATTACCATTGTATACCTTCACAGTCAATGCAGCCTTTTTCTTCATTGCTGCTTTACTAGTCAGTTTCCAAAAGTTTAGACATATTTTAAAATCTAATGTAGTGGAACTTTTAGCTAAGGGTTTATCATTTGTATCAACTAAACCAGCTAATATGGTACAAACTATTTTGGATTTTAAGCAGTTTATTAGAAAACTTAACCTGCAGGTTTTCTTTAATGCCGAACAGAAAACTACATCTGAATTCTATATCCCTAGTACTTTTAATCCACCAGGTAACCCACTTATTGCAACATTTAAAAATGTGCGAAATTGACATTAGGAATTTATCAATGGAGAAGTTAAATTTTAAAAGGAACATAGGGAGAGATGACAGGGTGGCTTTCAATGAATTTCAACAGCTACCAATTAGAACCTTGAAACCAGATAAAGGGGGAGGTTTGGTGATTATGGGTAATGATTTCTACATTCAAAAGATGTCTAAACTTTTGGAAACTGACATACATTTCAGTCAGTTTGAATGAATTTAATTTAGCTTACAAGAAAATAAAGGAACATCTGAATGACCTGTTCATTGAACAATTAATAGGCATGCCCCTCTTGAATTATTTAACAATGTTAGCTCCGAGGCACCAGTTTTGTTTGGTGTGCCTAAAATACGTAAATCTTTAGTTGATCCACCAATGAGGCCACTGGTTGATGCCCGTCAAAGTATAACATACCCTATAGCTAAAATAATGGACAGTATATTGAAGAAACATCTAAAGAATGAGGGCCAAATTTGTTAAGATTCTTGGTCTTTTCTATCCAAACTAAAATTAATCCTTTACCAGGAAATCTTCAACTTCCTAACTATTGATGTTAGGGACTTTGTATACATCTATCCCAAGGGGGAATTAATTGAATATGTAATTTTCTTGGAGAGAAAGGGGTCCCTTTAGTTGAGATTAGACTAGTTAGTATTCTGTTGAATATCGTCCTAATAAAGAATTATTTTTTGTTTGACAAACAACTTTATTTGTAGAAAATTGGGGTGGCAACTGGGTCCCCCAAGTAGGGCCAGCTTTGCAAATACAGTTATGGTCCAATTTGAAAAGGAACATATCCTTAAAAAGGAACACTTAATGGACAAGATATTCTTCTACACTCGCTATCTGGACGACAATTTTGTCATCCATAAAGGCAGTGCAGATGAAGTATTAAAGTTCATTGAATACTTGAACCACACTACTATATTCCTAGAATTCACCCACACTTTTCATGAAGATGTAATAATGTACTTAGACATCGAACTATTTAAAGATCATACCCACAAAAGACTGACTGCTAAGATTCATAGGAAGGATACTTTTTCAAATACATACTTGCATTTTAGTAGTTCACACCCCTTTCATTCTAAAAATTCAGTGATTAAGGGCCAGTTAATCTGGGTCACAAGGATGGTTACTGTTGAGAGTGAATTTATTAAGGAATGTGAAAAAATAGGTAATGTGTTTTTTTAAAGGGCTTACCCTAGAGACCTTATTGTGGAAATTACAACTGAGATAATACACAAAAGGTCTAATGGCATTTACATTCCATTATTACGAGGGGAAGTTTCCCACATAATATGGTAGATTTTGAAATTAATCAAGGACAAACTAGGTCCCCTGTTAGTTTTATATTAACCTTTAGTCCAGAAAGTAGGCACATTTTAACTATAATAAAGAAAAATTGGAACCTCGTGAGCAACAACTCTGAACTATATACACTAATAGGGTCAACTCCATCTTTCACATTTAAGAGAGGGAATAATTTGAAGAACCTTTTAGAAACAAGTAACATCGGATCTGTAAGGACCCAGGCATGGCTAAGTGCGACTCTTGTAATTATTGTAAATTCATGGACACCAGGTATACATTTTACCTAAGAGGTAAACGCTATAGTACAACCTCTGGTAGATTCAACTGCAACTCTACTTGTGGTCTACTTAGCTAAATGCCAATTATGCCCTGCTTTTTATGTTGGGAAAACCGATCAAAAACTACGAGAGTGGGTATATGAGCATTTATATTATATTAAAAAGGAGAAAACTGAAAACCCACTAGCCTACCATATAAAAGGGAAACCTACACATAGTTTCAAATTTAGAATTATTGATCACATTCCAAAAGACTTAAGGGGTGGACCAAGATCTTTACTTTTAGAGAAAATCAAATTAATGTGGCAGATCAGGTTGAATGCTTGCCATTATCTGGGTATTAATGATTCTTGCTCTATACACTGTCTTTTGAAACTTAAGAACCTGAATATATAATTTTGAAAAGTACATTATTTAGTTTAATTATGTAATGTAGTAACAATGAGCACTATTAGTAAAGTTATGTAGGTAGATTATGTTAATCAGGTATTCCACATTGGGGGACAATAGTAGACTTTAGCAGACTGGAAATGTATTCACTTGTGTTTAGTTCTTGAGTAAACAACTATTATCAACTTCTTTAAATGATGTGTAAGGTTACATATGTTTATACATGTAGACATTTCTTACTTTGTTAATTTTAAATGTCATTTTGCTTACTTTTTATTATTTTTTACCATCTTATTTCACTTTATGAGGTATTTGAAAAGTGAAAGTCTATATAATTAATTACAATTAGGCACTCATTATCTAATTAAGCCAGTAGGAGGGAGGGGGATGTTTATTTAAGAAGAACTTGAGTTGTTTTTAACTATCTGAAGAAATCTAGTTACTACACTAGATGAAATGCGCTTAATTTTACTTGTTTCAGTGTTCTTTTACTTTGTTTACATCTAATAAAGAGCTGGAGAGCTAGGGAGCTGTCTGTTCCTGTTTTGGTTTTTGTTTTTACTTCAGTTTGTTGTACCCTTTGAGTTTTTATTGTTGCTGATATCCATTTACCATTAAACATAATTTATACTTTCATTCCATATAATCCATGTAACAAAATAACTTTTTATCTATTCTTTTAACATATTCATTACTTCAGTTCCTATAATATCCATATGTCACTATATCCATTGTTATTTTATCAACTTTTATATATTCAAAAAATCTTCTTCACATAGTTTTCCTCATAACATTTTTACATGTCAAAAACACATGTTCTGTAATTTCTTCTCCTTGACAAAGTAAGCATATTCTATTATTTTTTTTGTATGGCATATTTCATTTTACTGGCAATTTATCTATCACCAGTCTACACAAAAAATTCTGATATTCCACTTTCTGATTACTCTATTTGCTTCTTGTTATACTTTTATTTTTTTCATCTGTTAGGTTTTCCCATGGTTTTACAAGGTAATGTTTTATCGTTACCTTCTTATATCATACTCTTCTATCTTTTTTCTGTATTATCAATTATTATTTTTCACAAAAATATTTCTTCTTGGTAACATTTGATTCCCTACTCTATGCTCTCTTTTTCTCTCTTACTATTTTTACAACTCCACAAAATTTATCATATCTATATTTATTGAATTTTACTAGCAATATCTCATCTTTTTCATTTATCCATTCTAACACTTTGTATAAATTTAATGAAGTAGCGTATACCACTGGGTTAAGCTTAAACCTAATTTTTCTTTATTCTTTTTTACTGGGTTTTATCTAGAACCCCATAAAAATGAAAAAAAAAGTCTGCAATAATTCCTTTTCAAATATTGTTGACAACATAAATGCACTTGCTAAGTATGCTGTTTTTCCCATCAGTACTGAAGTTATCAAATAAGTTTTTTCCAGAATGATAAATTATATTTTCTCCAGAAAAGACAGATTTATTTATTCTGTTTTTCCCCCATTGAATTTTATACCCAAAACATTCATTGTAAAATAACTACTCTCAATCTTTACATCACCTAAACCTTTACTTTTCTCTTTATTTAAAGCCATCCCCCATCATGTACAGATATTCATTTGTGCAAAGTATTACTTATTTTATCCAAATTTTTTGGGGGGGGTTTGCAATTATAATGTCATACGCATGTGTTAACAGAAGTAGAATTTTAACCCTTCAGGTGTTATGTACCTTGCCTCCTTATTTTGTAATTTATTTCACATACTATCACATTAATAACTAATGCAGAGAGTATGGAACTCACTGGACATCCATGTCTTATACCACTGTAGCTATGTACTTCTTGGCTTAACCAGCCATTTATAAGTATTTCTACTTTATTTTTACTACATGCAGACAAACATAATTTCTTAACTTTCTCACTTGTATTATATTTTTTCATTATTATCCATAAATCTCATGTCCAGTTGTGTCAATACCTTATTAAGGTCTCCTATCAGGATTGTCACGTCTTCTTTTCTGTTCATAATATCATCAACAATTTCTTTATCATTAATAATTCTTGACAACCCTTCCCCATTTTACTATACATGCTATCTCCCATAATATTTTCTATTTTAGTTTCAAATCTCTTTTGCATTATTTTCATAAAGATCATATATGCATTATTCAATACTACTGGTCTCCAGTTTGTCTTCTATCTTCCTTCTTCCATATGAATACGTTTTCCAGCACATAAGTCTTTATACATAAAACCTTCATTTAGCTTTCATTCAGAATCTTTCAAAAATATTTTTTTCAATCCCTTAAGTTTTTATAAATTTCGTACCCTATTCCATCTAGGCCTGCAGCTGAATCTTTATTTACATGTCCTAATCCTTTTCCAATTCTTTATTCTCTTTTTCTGTTAACTTTTCAGTTTCCATGTTGTTTTCACTACCTTTGTTTTTCTTTAAAATTACTTGTACATAGTGCACTACACTGTTCATAATCTTTTCCAGAGTTCTATTTCTCCTTTCATGTGTATTTTCTTATTACAATAACACCTTCAAGAATCTGCTTAAATAACTTGATACTTCTCTTTTCCTTCTAAAAAATATTTTTGCTTATATAACAATTGGTCTTTTTTTTCTTGATTTCTTTCATATAATTCTTTTTGTCAAAGTACTTTCTATCATTATGTTCTAACTCTTCCAATCCATTGTTAGGTGTTTTTATATTTTTCTTTCTCTGCTTTAATCACATATTTCTATGTAAAAATATATATATTTTACTTAAATATCATCCACCATTCAGATCAATTATAAAATCTCTTCCTATAACTGCATTAGTCATCCCTTTCCTTCTTCATTCCATGCTTTTTTATTTTTCCTTTATTTTTTTGCCTAGTTTTATAAAGTCCTTGTTTTCCTTTCTCTCTAGCCATATTGCAAGATGATCAGGCAATCCTGTTTGAACTACCTCTCCTACTTCTACAAATAAACCTTCTGAGTCTATAAAATAATATATTCAGTTCTATATATACCCTTTATACAAGTCCATGAATTTTTGTCCAAAAGTTTGAACTTACCACATTTTATAACTTCTCTTTCTCTTGTATCATTTCCTTTATTACTTTAGTTGTCTCTTAAGTCACAATTAAAGTCTCCTGTTATAATATTCATATTTGTTACCACATACTCTAAAATAAGATGAAATAAGCTTTCCCTTTCTTTACACTTAGTGTAAGCATATAATGTTATAATTATATATACTTGTTCTTTCCATTTTAAATCTACAATGGTTCATCTTACCATTTTTGCTAAAGTTACATATAATATGTTTACTGTATTTCTACAGAATACAGCTATTCTGGAACTTCTCTCATTTCCCATATTCCAAATTATCTTCGCTCCCCATATTTTCTCTATTTATAATCTTTATTCATTTCTTTAAAATCTTATGTCTTCTAACATGATTACATCTATGTCACTTATATTACACCAATCTGAAATTCCTATTCTTCTTACTATATTCTTCTTATTTATTTGATATTTGTTAACTGGGTCAGTCCAACTGAGCAAGAATCCCATTTTCAGTGCAGACCAGAGGAGAAAAATCTCCAGAACATTATGTACAAATATTCAAAATATTATTCACATTTATAGAAAGTACTCTAAAATTTTCATTTGTCCTTTCTCCTTAGATTCATGGTTTTATATGTTCATAGCCAATTACTAGGCTATCTTTCTTAATAGGTCATTCTAAGCCTAATCAATTTCTTCCCAAAGGTATGAATGAAACACTGTACATTGTGTCAGTGAGTCAAACAAATTAAGCATTATACAAGTCCCCAACTTTATATTTGTTTTCATCCATTTCCTTTCTTTTTACTTTTGTACTTATCCATTTACATTTTCTTTTTCTTGTACCCTTTTACCAATAGGAATCTTTTTTCCCTTTAGCACTTTCCAAGTTGTATCTTTTTCATCACGTATTTCAGAACCTTCTGTGTCCTCTACTATTTTTCTCTCATCTAATTTTTCTTCTATTTCTACTTCTAAAATGTCTTCTCTTTGTTCATTTCTTCTCTTTCTTTTCCCCTTACTCTTTTTATGTTTGCAATCCATCCATAAATGTCCAAAGTTGTTACATGTATAACCTTTCAATTCACTTGTTTGCATCATGTTCCATTTCCCCATAAATATAACATTCTCTTTTGCCAAAGTTACTTATCAAGTGTCTTTCATTTTAACAAAAAAATGTTTTGGGTTGTCCCCAGTATTATACACCACCCCTATTCCCCTCCACATTGCTCATGCTTGGAATAGGTATAACTTGTTTCTCTTTTTATTTTTATCACAAAATTACAATCCCAGCCACCAGTCCATAAAACCCTTTTGTCATAAACTTTTGTAATGTCCAGTGATTCTTTACATAAAGCTTTTAAATGCCCTTTCAAAGTCTCTCTCTCTACCTTTGTTTAAAATTGTACATAAATCTTCTTTTTTTCCCTCTTAAATGCTTTTATCCCATAAAGATTCCATGGGTTAGTCTTTTTTTCATATTCTCCAAGAAAATTTTCCATTGGAAAAAAAAACAGTCTCAGATATAATGTCACAAAATTTCTCTTTAAGAATAAATGCTCTGACCTCAGGAGCTAATAAATTGTCCTACACGTCATACTTGTCCATTTCTTTATCTTCTTTACTTTAAATCCTTACTACGTACTTCTGTTTTTCATTTTCTTCTTCCTACTTTTCTGCTACTCCACTTTTGCCTACTTTTACTTTCTCAGTATACATTTTATTTTCCTTCTCACCACTATTCTTCTGAATTGTCTATGCATCCTCCTTTTGTATTTTATCCATGATGTCTCCCCCCCCTAGATATTTCCTTCATTTTCTGACGCATACTGCACTACCATTCCTTTAAGTAAATCGTCCTGCAACCCTTCCAACTGGAGGGTTGTAATTATATGTTCATCATTTGCTGACTCATCTCCATCAAACAGGTTTCTTCAAAACATTTCCTCCGAATCCTGCACACATTCTCTGCTCTTGATATTTGCTTTCTCCTTCATTTCTTTCACCACCCCATCACCCCCTTCTCACTCCATCTACCTCTGCTCCAGGAATGGAAATATGTAGTGCTTCTCCAAAATGGGTCCTACTCAGAATGAGTAGGGGAAGTTCCCTGATGCTCTGGCCAAATTACTCCTAGCAGTATAAATACAACTGTTGTAGTATTCTTCACCTAAGGGAGAGTGCAAGAGCTCAAGAGGAAACCTGGTAGGAGGAAGGTAGAGAAGAAACCTCCACAAACCCATGCAGGATAGCCCTAGTAAAGCTTGCTCTGGCCCTGGAAACATCCCACTTGTAATGTTTAGTGAAAGTATGAACACAGGACCAAGTAACAGCCCCAAGGATAGAATTGGTATCCAGACTCCTGAAAAAGGCATCAGAGGAGGCAACTGCCCTTTTGGAATACACATTTATAGATGAGGAAAGACTTGTGCCAGGAAATTAACAAAAAAGAAATGGCCTTAGAAATCCAGGAGACAATGGTCTGCTTAGAAGCAGCCAAACCCAAAAGTCCTAGAATGAAAACACACAAAAAGCTGCTTAGATTTGCAAAAAATGTTAGTCTTATCTAAATAATATCTGAGCTGTCCATGCAGATCCAATGTGTGCGGGACTTTCTCACTAGCAAACTGCAGAGGAAGAAAAATGGAAGAAGGTATATAGACTGAGTGAGGGCATGGAAGAACGATTAGTATAAAAAAAGACCCTGCCTCTCTGAAAAATTAGAAGAAGGAATAGCCATGAGAGACTGAGGTTCAGACACTCACTTGGCTAAAGTAAGAACTAAAAGCAGAACAATCTTCCAAGTACAATGGTGCAAGGAAACTGAGGGGAGGTTCAAAAGGATCCTGGTTCAGTTTCTGAAGTAAATAAAATGAAGGTTCCAAATAAGTGGAATAGGCTTCCTGGGAGGTCTGATATGAAAGGACACCTTGAAGGAATTGTTTGACCTCAAACCTATAGAATTCAAGGGCAGATAAGCAGAAAATGCTGACACATGAGCTTTAAAGAATATGCCAACCCAGCATGGAACAGATCACACAAATAACCAACCACACAGGTAGGGGATCATGATGGTGACAGAAGCACCAGACAAAATATTTTCCATTTGGACATGTAGAATTTTCTAGTAGTGGGTTTCCTGGTCTGCTGGAGAACCCAGAGCACATGCCTAAAAAGGTATTGAAACCCTATCATACACAGTGTCAGTTGAAGAGTGGACCAGTGAGAATAGCCAAGAGATCCCTTGTCTTGTGTGAGAAGATCCACCCTGTGAGGTAATGTGCGGTAATGGCTCCTGGCCAAGTGAGAGAGATGGGGAATCAATGCTGCCTGGGCCAAAAGGGAGCTACCAGCAAGATTTTGGGAGAGTCCATCCTGATCTTGTGCAGAAGCTGACATGACAGAGGAAGAGATGAGTAAGTATACAGAAAGTTCCCCTTCCACGTATGACAGGGTTTCCATGTTCCAAGTCAGAGGTTGTGGGACTCTGGAACAGAAAAAAGAGGAAGTTGTCCACTGATGGACTAAGTCCAGGAACACATCTTTGCAAAGCATCCATTTGTGAGCTTGTCACTAGATTGTGTTCTGAGGGAATGTAAATTGCCTGAAGAGTCGCTTGATATTAGATAGCTAGATTCTGCACCTGAACAGCTAGTCTGCAAAGATAAGACCTCATGCCCGCTGCTTGTTTACATACCACATCACTGTGGTATTGTCTGTGAAAACTTTGAAGGGCCTGAGATGAAAAGAGAATGAAAAGCTTGCAGAGCCAGAAGTAGAGCCCTCATCTCTTTATGTTGATATAGTCTGATGTCTGATGAGGAGGGCAGAGACAATGGACCTTTTGGGGGCCAAAATAAGGCACCCCACCCGTCTGAGGTGTCTGTAAAAAGCTCTTGATAGGGTGCTGGAGCTTGAAAAGAGATCCCCAGTTTGAGACAAGGAAGAAAAGGAACTGGGAACTCCTGGGGTTGGCATTGTTGAAGCCACACCAACTTGAGGTACCACTGACATTTCCTCATATGGAGCCTAGCAAGAGGCACATGGGAATGGTCAAAACTGTTAATCCCAGGACCCAAACAAATTCCCTGGCCATAACAGTTAGAGGAAGTAGGGACCGAAAAAATGTTATCATAGACAGAGCCTTGGGGCAGTAAGATATGCTAACATGGTAACTGTCTGAAGCCAGCATCTGAGGAAAATATGATCCTGGGAAGGTGTCAGAAATGACTTCTATGGGATTTATGGTGAAGCCCTGCCTGTATATTAAAGGCATGTAGTAAACTGGAGATCCTAGCTGATTGCTGGGAGAAGTAACTTGAATAAGCTGATTGTCTAGATAGGAAAAATCTGAATATCTTGAAACCTGCAAAAGGCAATGACAGGAGCAAGGCATTTGGTGAATACCCTTGGGCAGTAGAGAGACCAAAGTGCAAAGTAGAGAAATGAAAATGCAAGGAAGAAGCAGACAAACACTAAAACATCCTGAAAAAGAGGATGGATGCGGGTGGGGAAAGTATGCATCACTGAGATCCAGAGACAAAAGAAAGGCCTGAGAAAGTAGAACAGGAAATAAAGTCCAAACAGATAACATCCAAAAGGAAGAAAGTGCTGAACAGGAAAAGATCCAGAATTGGTCTCCATATAAAAAGGTCTCTTTTGTAGATTCAAAAACATTCGGGAATAAAATCCCTTCAACAGCTGGATGGGAGGCATGGCTTGAATGGTGCCCTGATCCAAAAGAGATTGAATAACCTCAGGAAAATGAGAAAGCTGTTTCCAAAAAGGTTGAGGAATGACTAAAAAGGGAGGTAGGGAATTCCAAACCATGAAATATACTCAAGGGGACAATGGACATAGCCCAAAAATCTGAGGTGATTCATAGCCAGTTTGGAAGAAACAGGGAGAGGTGGAGAGACAAAGGAACCTGGCCAAGGGGAGGGGAAAGCAAGCCGGGTCTATATTAGATAACCAAAAGTTATCTTAAGCGAATGCTCACATGAGCGAAAATGACATTACTCAAACTTGGTATAGTGGGGGGCTCCCCTCACTAACTATATATTCCAACTCCGTGATCTCACTACAGTGAGGAAAGGGCAAATATCCCACTTCTCACTGTACCATGACCCACAAACACCCTTTCGATTTCCGGCATTTTCGCTCCTGTGAGCATTCGCTTAAGATAAATTTCGATTATCTAATATAGACCCAAGCAAGCCACCAGGTTTTTTTGGAAGAAGGCATCTGAGTAGACTTAGCAGGAAGAATACACTTAGACCCCTTCTTACCCTTAGGAGAAAGGTGAGACTGCCTATGAGCAATAGCAAACTTGGAAAGATAGTTCCACTGAAACTTACGAATAGTAGAAACAAAAATATGTTGCAGCTCTTGCAAGGCTTTGCCCTTATCCAGGAGGGACTTGAAAAGTTCAGCGGTACCAGTTCCAAAAGGACTTTTGTTATCCAAAGGAGCATGCAAATGTTTGGCCTTGATGTCATCATGCAAAGCTTGAAGAGGAAGCCAAGAATGATGTCTCATGACTGAGCCAAAGGCAGCATCCCTATAAAAAGCATCAGCTATCAGCTGTATCACAGCTGCATTTGACTGAATGGTGAAGAACTTGTGAAAAGGAGCCCAGCAGGGAAAACGCAGAAGCCTTTCCCTCAGAGTCAGGAAGGTCAGAAACTCAGAAACATGAAAAGGGGGAGCCAAAGCATACCAGGTTATAGGAATATGGTAGCTAATGGCCCTAAAGGACAAAGTGGCAGCAGTGTAAACTTTCTTGCCCATCAGTTCCATGGCCCTACTATCTTTGCTAGACAGAAGCACCATGGTAGAGGCAACTTGGATGGTTTGTCAGAAGAGACTGACATTACAGAAGGGTCAACAAGAAGGGCATTTATAAAGGAATTTACACTCATCAGTCACTATGTAGAAATAAACTTTTTTTTTTTGCAGAGGGCTGACAGGGGCAACAGAAGCAGAAACACCATCCAAAAGGGCTGCCAGAACAGGAGGAACAGCAGATGGTTTGGGAGATTCCATCTGTAGGATCTCATACCTTTTTTTGAATATCAGAGACCCAGAAACAATACCACTTAAAATAGGCCATCATACGGGAAATGGTACCTCCAAAGGAGAGCTCTTCCAAATGTGAGTCTGGACTTAAGAAATCCTTGTCCTCTGAATTGTAGCCCAAAGGGAAGGAATTTGGGTATAATAGGCTAGAGAATCCTTTCCAGAGTCCGGATCCTAATTTGAGGAATCCAGTTCCCTAGGCCTCTTGACTGGTGTGGAAAAATAGGGGGGGTAGGAACAAACATCCCTTGAGATGGCTTCAAGGTCAGCAAAACATTAAATAAACCTTGAGCACTAAACCAGGCCATCTTTTGTTGGACAGGGTTCATCTACCATAATGGCAGGAGTGTGCAGCTGGAAGTGATCTGATTGAAGGTTGCTGGAACAGGGCTCAGTTTTGAGCTTTTTTACTGGTTAATTTGCTTAAATCAGTTTGCTTTCATTTGCTACATAAACACTGTGTTTGCATGGGATTGCACTTGTTTTAGAAAAGCTCCATAGAGTCTAGCAACTAGCTACTGCTCTGCTGTATTTATCTGATCGATCCAAAGCATCTGCCAATTTCTGCAAAACTTAAGTAAAAATTTTCACTGTTTACTACTTTTGAAATGCATTTTTATCACATCACTGCTTATTTCAACTTTTTTTTCTGAAATTGTTGCACTTTATTTGTTGTAGCATAGACTAGATTTAGAGCTGCTGAATCTAGTTCTGCTTGTATAACTTGAGCACTAAACCAGGCCATCTTTTGTTGGAGAGGGATCCCCTGCAGCCTAGTGGCAGGAATGTGCAGTTAGAACTCATCTGAAGGCTGCTGGAACAGGGCTCAACTTTGTGCTTTTGTTAGTGGTTAATTTGTTTAAATCAGTTTTCTCCCATTTGCTATATAAGCACAGTGTTTACATGGGTTTGCACTTGTTTGCGCACTGATAACAGTACTCTGCTGGTGCTCCGCTGGTGGAGTTCTCGAGATTGTCCCTCACTGACAGGTGATACATTCGAAGAAGTTCCTGAGGTACCAACACAGATTGTACCCACTAGCCCTTCATATATTTTGTCTACTTCTCCTGTCCACTCCTTGTTTTCTGACCACATCAATTTACCTAGCATTATAGATGGACAATTTCCCACAGTTTCTCCAACCAGCCTGGTTGACATGAGCATCCTGAGGCAATGTAGCAGTTGCCTCATGTACACTGATAACCCACTTCTTCTAGTCCACACAAATTCATTATGAGAGAGATGCTTATACATCAAGAACCTAGAATCCACTCACTCTTGCTCAACAGTAAGTTCATCTGATACTAAGCAGGTTTTCAGCATGCACACCTCACCTCCTGCTCCTACCAAAACAACAACACATAAACCTACATATGTGGAGGTCCTTACCAGAAGCTTACCTAAACATTAGAGACTTCCCAAACACAAGCATGGTACGCATAATATATCACACACCAGTCAAGCCCCAAGGCATAACACAAAAACAAAAATCTTAGTCATTGGTGACTCAATTGTGAGACACACACATGTCCCTCTCACCAGGTTGGATAAGGAAAACGTCACTGTCAGGAGACATACACACCCACACGTCTCTCAACAACATGCACTGTTATGACTCCATCATAGTCCATATTGGTGTAAATGACTTGAGACATACCTCACTGGACTATATGACAAGAGACATGACTGAGCTCTCTGATTATGTGTCTCAGGTAGGTACATCCCTAGCCTTAAGCAGCATTCTGTCTTCACCTAGGATGATAATGATTGACTTCAACAATTGACTTAGTTTCTAGTGTCATTCAAAGTGGATCCAGTATCTGTCAGCCTGGGATGACATGGTGGATAAACCTTGATGCTTTGCCAGAAATGGTCATTATCCGTCACCCCTGGGATTTCAGTTACTGCCTAAGGTTCTTGCCACCCCCATAGCCCCTTTTGTTAGGCAATGTCACAAGACCAAAATTCCTAAAACAACCTCAGGATTATGCTGCTAAACACTAGGAGTCTAAACCAGAAACGGCACTCACTGGAAGATTTCCTCACCTTGAAAGATGCTGACATTTGTGCAGTCACGGAGACCTAGTTTACGGCTGCGGAGAGCACCCCAGATATACCAGGTTACATTTCCTTCCACATGTTCAGACTGCAAACTGAAGGCATGAAAACTAAAGGAGGTGGTGTTTCAATAGTCATTAAAGATAAATACACATTTAGATTGGTTAAACAGCACAATTCCCTTGAATTACTTTAGGTGTAATTGACTGTAAGACCCCTCTTCAGGTCATTGCCAGGTATAGGACTTTCTCCATGAATTAGGACATCTACGCAGCCTACTTGAGTCAGTCAAGACACACGCACACACACACACACACACACACACACACACACACACACACTTGGTTTTTGGGTCACTTTAATTACCCATCCATTGGTTGGGTAAATTCTACATGTTCTAACTCACTTGCACAAAGGTTCTTGGTCTTCATTAACTCCAGTACCTTGGACCAGCTGGTTGACACACCCACAAGGGGCTCAAAATCCTGGATCTGGTGCTCACCGACATGGGGGACCGCTGCACCCCCCCCCCATCGTGCCTGGCGAGATCTGACCACAAATCAGTCTTGTTAGAAGTAACTAAAAAACAAGCCCCCCCCCCCACCCAAAACAACATCTAACTAAAAATCTTCAAGGCCAACTACAACCTCTTATGTGGCAGAATAAAATAGATTCATAGCCTCTTCCCCCACTGATGGAACATACACCTAATGCTGAGGTATACACCGATGCTTTGTATGAGCACCTATACAATTGTATTGACTTTACCATACCTGATAGAACCAAAGCAAGAACGTCAAGGAAAAACAAACTGGCCTAGTGGACAACTGCCATTAATAGGCTATACAACAGGAGAAATAAATTGCTGTCTAAGAGAAGAAAGGAACAGTCTCAAAACTTGACACTCTCCCTCCTCAACTGAAACAAGCAAATAAGACTCCTTGTGAAGTCCTTCAAAGCTAACTGTGAATTCAAATTAGCTTTCCTAAGTAAGGATAACCACAAGGCATTCTTTAGTTACATCTGTAACCTCAAAGGTAGGGCCCAGATTTGTTCTGAACTCTTAGTTAATGGTACTACATATACAGAACCTATGAACATAGTAAACCTGCTGGCTGACAGGTTCAGTGAAAACTTCACTCCCCTGTCCCTGCCACATATAGCCAAATCATCCCTAACATCTGTTCCCCACCTAGTGTCTCCAAGGAACAGGTTTTAAACACCCTCCCAAGGCCAAAAACACAACTGCTATGGGACAGACAACAACCTGGGCTGTCTTTTACATGGGTTAAAACAGGAATTAGCATCACCATTTCGCATGCTTTCCAATCACAGCATAAGAACTGTCTTCTTCCCAGTGGAATGGAGGACAGTTAGCGTCACCCCTTTGCACAAACAGGGTGCATCCATAGACCCTGGGAACTGTAGACCCATTAGCCTGACCAGCCTCATCTGCAAGGCTATGGAATGAATCATTATGGACCTTATTAACAAAGATATAGGAAATCTCCAAACGCTTGACCTCACCCAGTTTGGCTTTGTCAAATGGAGATCATGCCTGTTAAACTTGGTAGACTTCTTCAAGACAGTCACCAAAGCCCTAGACGAGGGCAAATATGTGCATATGGCCTACTTAGGCTTAGCCAAGGCCTTTGACAAAATCCACCACTCAGGCTTCAGTGATAAACTCACCCAGCTGGTTATCAACCCATAATTTGTTAGGTTGGTTGCAAACTGGTTCACTGATAGAACTCATATGGTCAAAATAAGGGAATCCATCTCCTCTAGTAGACCCATAACCAGTGGTGGGGTCCACAGGGATTGGTTCTGGGACACCTACTGTTCAGAATGTACTTCTCTGAAATACAGGCTAAACCTAAAGAACTGTGGCCGAAACTGTGGCTGACAAAGTTTGAGGATGACTACAACCTGGAAGCAATCATTGGAAGCCCTAGCAATGTCAACATCCTGCAAAAAGTTCTTAAGCAGACTAATGACTGGTGCCAAAGTCATGGTCTTAATGCAAACAAAATGCATCATCATCCCCTTTAGCAAGGGTGATGTTCCTGCAAACTACCACATCAATAGCAATACTGTAAGCACACAGTTAGTGATGACAGATGGGCACAAAGGTCAACAGCATCCTTAACTTTGATCACCATTTTATATTGCTCATTTCATAAGTAAAGGCATTGCTTCCAGAAAAAGAGGTTATAACCCCCCTGTACTCTTCATCAGGCCAATAACAGAGTACAATGCTCTCTTTGGTATGTTTCTTTTCAAACACCAGCTGCAAGTGGAGAAGACCACAAAGGTTCCTTTCAAAGAAAATTCAGGGTCTTCAACATCTGTCTTAATCAGACAGACTGAAATCCTTGTCACTTTACTCTGTGTCATACAGATTGCTCAGACATGACCTGTGCCTTGCATATACTGCTCAGATGTGAACTGTGCCTTGCATATACAGCAATCTCTGACCCAACTTGAATGGAAATGCTGCACATTCACATGCCAAATGGCACATGGATAACTCACTCAAAGGACCTTAACCTGGTCTGCAACATCAGCAGACCTTGCTGGAGAGACAGATTTGTCTTACAGGGGTTGCCCTACTTTTGGAACAAGCTTCCTATTCATGTTCAACAAAGACCCTCATTGACCCTATTTAAGTGTAGTTTGGATGGGTAACTAGAAGTTCATCCCGGGGGTTCCACCCATGTCCCTGCTGCTGATTTTAATGACTGCTTGGAGCAGACACCCTTAGGAACACAGGTTGAACTTGACTAGGCTTGTAAGGGCCCTGGTGCCATTAGCCTAGTAACTTCCTATGATCATATGAAATCCTGCTATTTGTGCTGGGGATCCTTCACAGCAGGGGGAATGTGCTTTGTCTTCTGTTTCTTTTTCTGTGGGACATCCATTCAAAACAACCTTGGAGGGTCAGACCCATGATTTGACTCTAACAGATGCAGGAAATGTCTAGCTCACTAAAATCTGAGGAATTCCCATCAGACCCTCACATATCAGCTGAGGATCCCCTTCAACATCAGGTACAGACATTTGAAAAGCCTCAGAGTACACATGAGTAGTCGGATCTATGATGGCTACCAATCGGGTCGTGGGTGAGGAATCCAAAGCAAGCACCAGATGGTCTTAAGGACTTTCACCAGCCTCTAGAAAGACATCCAAGAGAGGCTGGACAGCAGCCAGACCATCCAGACATTTTTGGCCTTTTTCTTGGCAGCAGAGAGTAGGCCTTGGGATAATAAGATTCTGCCACAGCACTCTGAGCCATCAACCTAAGACATTGGCTCTCCAGGTATATAAACAAAGAAGAGAATTAGTTAAGAGGGGTCTTGGGCACAAACGCCTGGCAGATAGAACAGTGAGTATGTTCATGAAAAGCACTCAAAAAAGATTCTAGTTGAGATGGTCTATGGGGAGTCTGCCTCCCACACTGACATTTTCATTTATGGATGACATGAACAAAATTACATAAGAAGAAAAGGACGAGAAGAAACCCCAACGGGGCACTAATCTGAAAAGTGCCTTGGTAATGAGCTCAGAAGGGGGTTCCAGACCAATGACCAATAATGGCAGACTGGGGGCAAAGAAGTTCTGAATATCCGTGTCTGTACATCATCTTTATGTCCTACTACACTGAAGGCTTTGATATCCTGGATGGATGTTGGCTGTCCTTTACAGGAGATCCCTTAGGTGAGGAATACTGGAACAGTGATAATGGAAGGCCATACACAGATATATGAATAGGGGACATGCACTGATTTCAGATGTAATACCTGCCAAGGCATTCAAATAAATGTGGACTCTCTTTCTGGTTTAATGCTGCGCTATTTGAAATTCATTGCATGGATATATGCAAGTTTTCATCTCATTCAAATATAAATTGTCAACAGCTTTGCAACTACTGCTGCAACTTTAGAGTAAGTTCTGGTAAGCTGTTTGGCACAGGATCATTATAAACAGTTGATGGAAGGCTTGATGCAAACTTGCACCAATATTTGAAAGACAGTATCACTCCACTGGTCACCTGTTCACTTAGTCAGTGCAAGCATTATGCATAGATACCAGGAATAATACAGGAATCAGCAGAATGCTTTAATCTTTCTCAGCTGTCAGTGTCTCCAGTAAACTGTAGTCAAGTTACAGCTGAATCTAATGGCTTAGATGCAAAAAGGGGAGGAGAAATTGAGTTAAAACAAAAGGACCAAACAAACTTTTGACAGAAAACAACTTACACGCAAGAATAAAATAACTGTGGCTGGAGAAGTTCCAAGTATATATTTCACTTTTCACTTGTAGATTTTGATACAACTTTAGAATTTGTCTAAAGAAATTGTTTTATTTCAGTGAGATTAGAAGGTATGTGTATACTTCTAAAAGCCCTTTACCAGAAACAAATCAGAACTTAGAATCCAAGTGTCAACATAAACATTCCATAAAATGTCCCATCAGACAGAAGGCTGGTAGCATTACTGTCAGACTTTTAAGGGTAAAACTCAAGGCTGTTACCACAGATCAAGACAGCTGGGCTAGCTTAATTTGTGTCTTTATGACTGGACAGCAGAGAAATCATGTGCAGAACACTATGTCTGTGCCATGTGATGTCCAGAATAATAAAACCTTGGACTGAACAAACATTTGCTGTAAATATATCAAGGTTCGTGCATCAGGTTTCCTGGAAACAGCTAATTTCAGATCAGGGCGATGTACGTACTGTAATTACTGCTCCTACGCACAGCCTTAAAGTTTATTACAAGATCAATTTCTGTTTGATCTTTATAGCACTTGGAAACTAATACATGATGTATTGTTTTATCTTGCACTTCTGTCTTACCTTTAAAGCTCGCTTTAAAGGATTTGGTAATTGATCCAGCTAAAGAAAAAAAGCAAGTTACAGAAAATGTGAGTTGCACAGGTTGCAAGCTGCTTCTAGTTTCCTTTATTTGACAAAGGTGTTGCACTGCGTATTAATTCTACACTCTGTCATGGTTCATGGGCTGTCACAGACATGGTATAAACATACTTTCTGCAAACGATAATGAAGATGATGAGAGAATACTCAGTACTGCCGGTCCTTAAAGGGCTGCATGTATCTCACTTCCAGGATTATTTTCAGCTGTCGACTTTTTTAAGTGCAACACAGACAGTGCCAGCTTCAGTTACTGCTACAGGGACAATAATCCCAACCTTAGCACTGGAGAACTCAAGGTGCACAGAGTTCTGCAAAACATTTTCATTAAACTACCCTAGAGGGGTGGGATTATAGTATGGCAGGGAAAGTCTGTGGGTTACTGAAGCTGCACAATACCTAAACTTCTGCTTTATTTATAATCCCCATTAAGATCCAACAGGTGACTTTCAACTGAGGTTCCATTTATAATTATCTCTGCTATTTCCATATATTTGCTCCTTCTACCTGTTAAAAGGCTGAACATTCAGAATCCTGAACCATCCAAATTAACTGCTTCTCAAAGTCAGCAAAACAGGTAATCCTGCTTTGTCTGCCTGTTTAAGTCTCACATATCACATTTCAGCAATTTCCTGACAATGTCTTGAGACTACTGGATGTTATGTATATTAACCATGCCCTTCAGGTATTCATAGGTTGATTCAACATGACCATTAGATCTGGTACATGGTGATGTTGCCATAGTGATGGCATGTTAGCATTGCAGTATTCCTCAGAGGACATACGTTTGGATGATCCTCACAGACAGCCTTCCATAAACCACTGAATAGCCCTCAAGCCACCATAAGATATTAAAAGAGTGGTCTGGGCCTCTCCATATAAAACAGAACACATGCATCATTGTGCACAAAGTAAGTGCTACACTACACTACACACACACACACACACACACACATATATATATATATATATATATATATATATATATATATATATATATATACATGCTTGAATCAGTAACTAATCGCAGAGCGCTCATTCCATAAAACATCCATCAAAATATATGGCCAACTTTGCACATCACAGAGAGCCAGAGATGGTCATTATCCATCACCCCTGGGGTTTCAGTTACTGGCTAAGGTTCTTGCCACCTGCATAGCTCCTTTTTTAGGCAATGTTACAAATACAAAATTCCTGAAACAACCTCTGGGTTATGCTGCTAAACACTAGGAGTCTAAACCAGAAACTGCACTCACTGGAAGCTTTCCTCACCTTAGAAGATGCTGACATTTGTGCACCTAGTTTAAGGCTGCGGAGAGCACCCCAGCTATACCAGGTTACATTTTCTTCCACATGTTCAGACTACAAACTGAAGGCATGAGAACTAAAGGAGGTGGTGTTTCAATATTCATTAAAAAAAATACACATCTAGATTGGTTAAACAGCATAATTCCCTTAAATTACTTCAGGTGTAATTGACTGTAGATAAGATCCCTCTTCAGGTCATTGCCAGGTATAGGACCTTCTCCAGAAGCAGGACATCCACTTAACCTACTTGAGACACACACACACAGACGCACACAGACGCACACAGACGCACACAGACGCACACAGACGCACACAGACGCACACAGACACACACAGACACACAGACACACAGACACACACAGACACACACAGACACACACAGACACACACAGACACACACAGACACACACAGACACACACAGACACACACAGACACACACTCTTGGTTTTGGGTGACTTTAATTACCCATCCATTGGTCGGGTAAATTCTACATGTTCTAACTCACTTGCACAAAGGTTATTGGACTTCATTAACTCCAGTACCCTGGACCAGCTGGTTGACACACCCACAAGGGGCTCAAACATCCTTGATCTGGTGCTCACCAACATGGGGGACCGCTGCACCACCCCCAGTGCCTGGCCAGCCCTGGTGAGAACTGACCACAAATCAGTCTTGTCAGACGTAACTAAAAATCAAGAGCCCCCTCCCCTTAACATATATCTAAAAAACTTCAAGGCCAACTACAACCTCTTATGTGGCAGCATAGATTTATAGCCTCTTCCCCCACTGATGGAACATACACCTATGCTGAGGTATACACCGATGCTTTGTACGAGCACCTGTACATTTGTATTGACTTTACCATACCAAAGCAAGAACTTCAAGGAAAAACAAACTGGCCTAGTGGACAACTGCCATTAATAGGCTATACAACAGGAGAAATAAACTGTCTAAGCGTAGAAAGGAACAGTCTCAAAACTCGAAACACTCCATCCTCAACTTAAACAAGCAAATAAGACTCCTTGTGAAGTCCTTCAAAGCTTACTATGAATTCAGATTAGCTTTCCTAACTAAGGATAACCACATGGCATTCTTTCGTTACATCTGTAACCTCAAAGGTAAGGCCCAGATAAATAAATATATATGTTGCCATCATGAGGTTTATATTAGTATAGAGGTAGGGTGTGACCAGTGTCACAAAACAACATGTAAAGCTGGGAGATGCCAATAAAACTTGTCTGGTATTGGTGAAGACTGGTTGTGTGAAGACTGTATCAAAAGCTTTTGTTAAGTCTAGTAAGATGGTGGAGACTAGGCTTCCAGCAGTTCTATGAGTGTGGGCAGTATTAAAATTCAGCAAAGCAGTAGTCGTGCTGTGATGAGGATGGAAGCCATGCTTGGTTGCAGATAGAAGCTGGTTATCTATTAGATAGTTAAAAAGTTACATGTAAATATATTTTTCTAATACTTTTATTAGGGTAGATAAAATGGTAACTGAGCTATAGTTTGAAAGATCAGTATTGATTCTACACTTGTGTAGTAAAATAATGAATGATTTTTTTCCATATAGTGAGGGAACTTAATTTTCACATATGGATCAATTTATTAGAAGTGAAACTGGATATGCAACAGCTCCAGTTGTTATTTTAAGATGGTCTCCAGGTAGATTGTCAGGGGCAGTTGTAGTAGGCTTTAAATTTTGATGCTATCAGTGGGAACCGGATGGAAGGAGAAACATTGAAGGAGGTTATTTTATGTAGTAGGGACATCAAGAGCTTGACAGTGACCCGGCTGGGTAATGACTGTACAGTCTGCATAAAGTGGGCATTGAACTGGTTGGCTATAGTATCATTTTGTCTTTGTGTTTTTGGTGTTGGCTGTTTAGCCTGTTCTGGATTTAACAGCTTGAATGAGGCCCAGAAAACAGGTTTGGATTATTAGTGCATATATTTTGATTGAGTAACAGGCTTTCTTATCTTTGGTGATGAGTTGTTTTGTTAGGTTTCATGATTGTCTATATGCTAGTGAAGTGGGAGACATTTAATTTTTTTTCCCAGACCTTCCATGCTTTGTCTTTTTGTTTCATAAGTTGTTTAGTTGCTAAGGATAGCCATGGCTCATGGTAGACTTTGACACTTTTTATTCTTGGGGGTGGGGGTTAGTATGTTTAGAAAACCTAGGAAGATTTTATTGAACTCAGAGACAGCATCATCTACAGGGAGGCTTTAGTAACCAAGAGTTAAGGAGTTGTAGTGTATTAATAAAACTGTCTTCATAAAAAGTAGCAAATTTTCTTATCAGGCTGTAATGCTGTTTTTTAAATCAAATAAATAATAAATCTGTAAACTAAAAGACTTCAGTGTGATGCAAACTAGAGTTGTACCTTGCATTGTATTTATGTCAGCATGTTAATTAGATTTTGTATATCAGCATGTTAATCAGACTTTCTATGTGCAATTCACTACGAGATGTCTGTGCTGAACCAAATCACTGCAGACAGATGAAACCAGCTCAGGAAGCTTTACACAATAGAGTTACTAAAAAGTAAAAATATTTAAATAAACATTGTTCATAGCAATAATCACCACTGCATGTGTGACATTATGGCATACACCCTCCTGGTGGCTCTGCCCCATGGGCAAACCACTGCAGCCATGAATAAACCTTCATGCCCCATGGACTCTATGGTAATTACTATTATAACCTCCACTGACATTGTTATTGTAACTACAATAAAAAAAAATGAAAGAATGTGTACATCTATGGCATTCATTCAATTTGTCCACAGTAATTTAATGAGCAATTACTTTGCAACATTATATTGCTGTCATAGTATATTACTCCAGCTTAAATCTTACAGGAATGCAAAGATAATAAATTATAGTAAAGGGGTGTGGTTAAAACTTCCCATAATATTAGTTTATTATGAAAAATGTATTTGTTTTTATACTTTTGTTGTTAATGAATCCATTAATGGTTAAAGACTGTTGACTAACTGCCTGTTATTTCTCAAAATGTGAAAAAAATATATATGACCTTCATATGTTGCTTCTCAAGCAAAGGTAGTTCTATCCCTAAAGTAAGTAGAGCTCCCTTTGACTGACACCCCACTGCTTTTACCTTCCTCAGTACCAGACTGCATTAAGTACAATATGCTAACACCTTCTGCATCTTCTTACTAAACTCTACCTTCATCCTTTCAAATTTAAAATAGTATTTTTTTTCTTTGCAGTCTTAATCAATCCAGCAAATATAAGTAACTCAAAGCAAAGCATGAGAGGGACAGACCCTATTTTAGCCCTGTAAGATGTAAAACAATGATTTCGTAATGATCCAACAGTTCAAATGCCCTAATGCACTTTTCTTCATATGCTAGATTCTGCCTGTATTTCATGAAAAATTGAAGACTGCCTTTGCCACGTTGGTGCCAAAGAGATCCCCACTGAATGTCACTGCAAACAGCTAATTACATATGCGGTCATGGAACCATAGTAGTGGTGTGTTACAAAATGAGCAACATAAATTAAAAGCATATAGCACCTGAGTAGCAAGTGGTAATATCACAGCAGCCCACATGTAGGGATACCACCCCATACATGACTGACATGTATGATGCAATGTAAGGCACAGTATAAACTGCTGGTATCATTATAGGTATTAACATACAGTGGTACAACAGACACCAATGCTAGCTGCATGGTGCCAGAGCCGTGGCAAGCTCATTTAGTTTCTGGAGTTTTCCCCAGTCTGGTGCCCTTCAACAAGTAGTCTAAGACAACACCGTATTTAACAATACATCTACGACTTATACTGAGTCATTCATAAGTAAACCTCATCACAATCCAGTATCTTAATCATTAGTGACTCCATAGCTGGACACACCAATGCACCACTCACCAAGCTGTACAAATAAGAGGGTCACAGTCAGTTATCTGTCAAACACCAGCATTTGCCACATCATGTAAGCACTTAGGTCTTTATACCACAGGTACACATATGACACTGTCATAACACATGTGGTTATAAATGACTTAAGATTTACTGCCCTGGACCATATTTAGAGAAATGATGCGAAGTGCTCAGAATAGGAGTGTGAGGCTGGTATGCAACTAGCCTTGTACAATTGCTAAGAATGATGCTGTGATAAGAGCAAAAGATAATGAACTTCAACAATTGGCTTAGCTTCTGGTGTCCTTCAAAGGGGATACAATATGTATCAGTCTAGGAAGAGATTGTGCACAGTCCCATCTGCTTCGCCAAGGATGATCTGCACCTCTCCAACCCCAGGCTTTCATCAAATTAGCTAAACCATTTTCTACTCCCATAGTGCTATTTTAGGCAATATCAGTCTTCCAAAGCTTTTAGCATAACACAACGGAATTGAACAACATTAGGGTATTGCTGCTCAACACTTGGGAGCCTTAAGAAAATACTCTCATAGCCGGCCTTAGGCATAGGTGCCTAGGGAGCCACTGTAGCAAGGGCGCTTTACCAGTAAACTGGATGGTGCAAGTAGACTAGGATGGGGGCACCAGGTGGTGTGTGTGTGTGTGTGTGGGGGGGGTGGTGCTGTGGAGCCCTTTTGCCTGGGGCACCACTTGACCTAAGGCAGAGCCTGAATTCTCTACTCCCTAACAAGCACTCCTTATCCTGAAAATATTGAGATATGAATAATCACAGACACCTGATTCAAGACCATTGAAATCATTCAACCATTGCAGGGTTTTAATGCCTATCACATGCTCAGGCCCACCATATTAGATGAAGCCAGTAAAGGTAGTGGTATCTCTATATTCTTAAAAAGACTTCAACTCCAGACCTATTAATAACAAAATAAGGACCTGGTACCCCCCTCTTTGTCCAACTTACAATTAACACAGGCCCTTATAATAACAGAGCTAACTTTAGGACCCCCTCTCTCTTGGCCCATATGTCCTACCTAACTAGTATGGAGTTTCTATGTATTAACCCAAACACTATTCTTCTAGGAGATCTTCAACTGTCCCTCACTAAAATGGGAGATTTATACATCCTCAGACATGTATGCCCAGAGATTTATGGACTTCATCAATACAAACTCGCTAGACCAGTTAGTCTGTACCCCCAACCATGGGTGATAAAATCCTGCATTTGACCCTTATCAACAGGGGACAGCTTTGTCCCCACCAACTGTAAATTCTTGTTCAAATCGAATCATATGTCAATCACATTCACCATATGACTGAAACCTGAAGCATGTTCTAATACATTTGTATTAAGAGATTATGCAAAGGCTGTTCTACTGAAATTGAGTAATGAACTGGCTAAACTCTAAAGCCCTTCCATCATAATGACCCCACTACTTATGAAGGATCCTTCAGTGCCAAATTCTGTGAACATGTAAATGCTTAGATGCATCTGTTGCCTTGAGAAATAAGTATTAGTATGAGAAATAAGTATGACAACAAATTCAAAAATAAACCACTATGTTGGAAACCAAATACAAAAGGGATCTACGATAAAAGAAAAAAATAATTGCACACAAATGTACCTCTCATGTAGTTAAAATACCCTTGTTAAACTAAACAAAAAACTCTGGTCCTGATCAAATCAACCAAAGTCAGATATGAGGTAAAAATAGCCACCGAGGTGATGGATAACCACAAAGCCTTCTTTAATCATGTTAAAAATCTCAGAAAAATAACCAGCACTGGACACAGCTAGCAGTAAACGATAACACATACTCAGATAACATGCCTTCTGATTAACCTGAAATGTGACTTGTCTGATCGACTACAGACACTATTCAACATCAGCCTCAAAAATAGGCTTCATGTAGGATGGAGGACAGAAACAATTATTCCCTTGCACAAAGATGGTGCTTCAACAGACCTGGGTAATTAAAGACCCATAAGTCTGACCAGTCTCATTTGTAAGGCCATGAAAAAGAATCATTATGGAATTAATAAAGATATAGGTAACTTACAGACTCCTGACTCAACCCAATTTGGATTCGTCAAAGGTTGATTTCTTTAAAGCAGTGTGCATTTGATTTCAAGACCTTACAAAGGCATTCAACACCATTTTATTTATTTATTTGTTGCATTTATTTACTGGGACAGATCACTGGGCCTAAAAGAGCCCATTTTCAGTGGAGGCCCAGGGAAAAAATTCTGACAAGAACATAAATACAGAAAATATTAGATATTAATTGGTACAAAAATAGATACAGTGTTACACATAGTGATTACAGTAATATATACAGAATATACACATAAAAGCAGTCATTTGTTGGGTTGCCAGATGAATTCAATCAGAGAGGTATAGAGATATTAATCAGCATTATTGTACCAGTATCAACAAGTGATGAAAAATAGTAATTATGGAGAAAATATCATCAGTCAGCATTAGCAAAAAGCATAGGAGTTTAGTTATCATATAAGGAGGAGGAGGTTAGGTTATAGAGCAGGAACATAGCTAGGAAGAGTTGAAATGATTTTTCAGTATTCGTTTGAAGGTGGTTGTGCTGCCTGCGTTTCTTATAGAAGACAGTTCCATAGTTTGGAGATGGTGAAGGAGTAGAGATGTTGACCAGCAGGTAAGGTCAGCTTTTCTACTTTTAGAAGTAGATGATTTTCAGATCTTAGTTGACTGCTGGGTTGGTATTGGGCAAGTAATTTTGAGACAGCAGGACCGTCTGTGGGTCTATAGATTATTTTGTGTTCTGTAGTTGGTTGGGTGAATGTGAGAGAGTGGGGGAGTTCCAGCCAGCCTATTTGTTTCAGCCAGTTACAGTGGTGGGATGAGAATCTGGCCTTGGTGGCAAATTTGGGTATTCTGTTGTAACACATAATTTGGATTTTGCAGAATTTTGGATATTAGTGAGGAGAGGGACGCCATAAAGGAGAGAGGGTAATAGAAAGGTGGTTGCAAGGGTTTGTGTAGTAGAGAAACTAAAAATGTTGGTGCCTATAGAGCATACTGAGATTTTGGTGTTTTTTTACGTTATTGTTTATGTGTAGGTCACAGTTAAGGTTTTATAGTTTCATAGTTTGGTACTAGGCTATCTGCCCTGGGGCATTTATAAGCCTAGCCATAGTGATGTGACTTTCGCCACCCCATGTAATGGTACAAAGGTGTACAGAATAGATTTAGAATACTGTGCCTCTGTCTAGTAGTGACACAGTGAAGACCTCCTTACATAATAGAATTAGTTTACTGTGCCTCTGTCTAGTAGTGACACAGAGATGACCCCAGGGGTAAACCTACAATCTCCCATCCACTCGTCAAGATTTCTCTTGAAGAGAGTCAGTGAGGGGCTCTGCCTAACATAAACTGGGATTCTGTTCCAGAGTATGGGAAGCCTCTGAGTTATGAATCTGTCCCTCCAGCATGTCCTGTTCATATTTGTGCTGAGGTTCAAATCTTTAGCTCTCGTGGTTCTGATGGATTTGGATTTTTTGAGGTGGAGCATGTCCATCAATTCCTGATTGGAGATGGCCTTGTACGTCAGGCACAGATCACCTCTGAGTAGGCGGTATGCTAATGAATAGAGTTGGAGTTTCTTTAGTCTGGCAACATATGACATATGTTGGAGACGCTTGATCCTCCTGGAGAGGTACCCCTGGGGTCTCTCCAGCCGCTGCAAGTGCCGGGTGAGGCACACACCAAATGGGGCACTGCACTCAATCATGGGCCTGACAAGGGAGGAGTACAGGGGCACAATGACCTCCCTTGATCTGGATGTGAATCCCTTCATGACAAGGTGGGCAAGGTAGAAAGTCTCTCTAACCACTTTGGCAACGTGGGTGCCAAATGAGAGGTCACTATCGACTTGGGTCCCCAGGTCTCTGATTACTTTTTCTGTACTCAGTGGGTTACCGCCTATGTGATAGTTTGTGGGCACTTTGTTTTTCCCAAAGGGGATGACTATACATTTTTTGGCATTTAGTTTAAGGCCATGATTCCGGCACCAGTTGTCCGTTTCAGTGAGGCCTTTCTGTAGGATGTATGTGTCAGCTGGTGTATTGACTATGGTGCCTAGTTTGCAGTCATCTGCGAACTTTGTCAACCACAACCCACCCATGTTTGCTTTCACATCTGAGAAATAAATGCCGAACAAGAGGGGTCCCAGGGCAGAGCCCTGTGGGACACCACTTGTCACTGGCTTTGAGTCTGACATGGCTCCAGCGATTCTGACTTTATGGGTTCTATCCTTTAGCCAGTTTGCCACCCATCTTGTGACATATGGATTTACATTTAAGCTGTTGAGCTTGTCTATGATGCCAGAGTGGGGTATTGTGTCGAAAGCTTTAGCCAAGTCCAGGTAGGTTGTATGGACTGCTTTGCCCTCATCAATGGCTCTAGTGACTGTTTCGAAAAAGTCAACCAGGTTTAAAAGGCAGGATCTGCCTTTTACAAAGCCAAACTGGGTGGGATCCAAGTGTCTAAGTCCCCAATGTTTCTGTTTATTAGTTCCATAATGATTCTTTCCATAGCTTTGCAGACCAGGCTGGTTAAGCTTATGGGGCGGTAGTTACCAGGGTCAGTAGAGGTGCCTCCTTTGTGGAGTGGGACTACTGTTGCTGTACGCCAGTTTTCATTTATCTGTAATGATGCCTAGTAGTTCAGTGCATACCTCTCAAGTGTACTTCATTATGAGGAACATAACATGTTCCTTGATGTTCCACATTGAAAGGGTCTTTAACACATTCAGTGTTAGGAATTTTTTTTGAGTGAAATCCATTGTAAATAGAAATAAATAATATTAATTCACTAAAAGATCTTTATAAGTAAAACCAGCATATTTTAACCATCCTATGACCTTCCTAGCTTAAGTTGTTAGTAAGCCATTAGTATATTTTCTACATTATGAGGGCTAGTGTTCCTCATTTTGGAGATGGAAGGTTGAGAGCTATGGTTTAGTGTATGGGACAACTTCTATAGTGGTATAGCCTTGGGCTTGTATAATGAAGATTTTTTTTATCTAGGGGAGTGGTTTTCTTAGGGGTAAAAAGTACTAGTTTAGTTTTTTTTTTCAGATTTAGGGCAAGATGATTGTTAAACATCCAAGATTCAGTAGAGGTGAGGGTATTCTGGGTGATTTGCTGGAGTTTAGAGCTGGAATTTGCAGTCCATATTATTGTAGAGTCATCAGCATACTGGATTACTGAGCATTGTGGGAGAGTTGAGTTAAAGTTGTTAATAAAGATGCTAAATAAGAGAGGACCAAGTATGGAGCCTTGGGGTACCCCTGTGGTAGTACTGAGGAAGGGAGAGTAAGATTGTTGCCATTTGGTGGATTGCTGCCTATTGGAGAGAGATAGCTATTGAACCATTGTAGGGTAGGTGGGGAAATATGGAGGGAGGATAGTTTAGAGAAAATAGGATAGGTCTAGGAACAGAAAAGTGATTATTTTGCCAGAATCCCTTGCCCAGTTAACTGTATCAAGGAAGGACAGGAGGGCAGTAGTGGTGCCATGGCCTGGTCTGAAATCATGCTGCATGGGTGACATAATTTGGTTTTCAAGCAGGTGTTTGAGGAGTTGAGCATGGATGCATTTTTCTAGTATTTTAGAGAGGGGTGAGACAACTGCAATGGGCTAAAAGTTTGTGGTGTCTGTGTTGGTGCTGCCTTTGTTTAAGGGGAGAATGTATGCTTTTTTTTTCCAGATGTTTGGGACTAGGGATTCTTTAATCAGTCTGTTAATGAGTCTGCTGATGGGATAAGCTATAGAGTTTGCAGATAACTGCAAGAAGTGTGGGGGTAGATTGTCAAGGGCCAGAGCACAGGATCTTAAGTAAAAGTTTTTTTATTATGATGGTGGGTATGAGGGATAACTTTAGGTTGGAATTGTGGGTAGGATTGTTTTCTGGGATGATTTGGTCATCAGCTGTCTTGGTGGTGGTGATCCTAAACATAGGAAAGGTGGTGGTTAGGTTAGCTATGGTGTCAATGAAGTAGGAATTGAAGAGGGTGGCAAGTTCGGCGGGCGTTTTGTCTGGGTCTGGGGATGTGCTCCGGTATCATTGATAAACTCTCCTAGCTATCTAGATAAATGTCAGTCTCTATCTGATTCATTAGATAGCAAATTATCTCACAAATGTAACCCAGGAAGGTATGGTAGGTGGCTCTGCTTCATCCAAAATACCTGTCACAACCAGCTTACCCAAGGGTTCAATCCCTGTGCCACTCCTCTTTGGAATTTACTTCTCAGAATCAAAGCTAATGTTAAGGGTTTGTGGCTAAACAAATTTTCAGATGACTGCAAACTCGGTGTTTGAATAAACTCCCCAGAGGACACCAAGATCCTATAAAAAGTCCTTTCCAAGCAAATAACCTGGATTCAAAACCATGGACTAAATCCAAATGTCAAGATGTGTATAACTATATCTTATGGTAAGCATGACTCCCCTTGTATGTGTTGCATTGCCAAGAGACCTATGAAAATTGATCACACAATTAGGGACCTATGTTGATAATTGTCTTTTAATCAATATGTATCCAGTGTTGTGAGGAAGTTCTTTTTTTTTTTTTTTTGCATAACTTATATCTAAGGATTTTGTGTCCAGATATATATGTAAATGTTCCCGTATACTATGTACTCATTAGGCTGATCACTGAGTATAAGGTACCTCTTGGTATGTACCTGTCCAAACACTTGTTAAACCAGAATGACCTCAATGCTTTCCTCACTAAAAAAAAATACCAAGGGCCTAAACTGTAAAAACTATACAGATCATATAAAAGCCTTGTTCCTTTACTCAGTATCATGTAGACTACTGACTGGCAACCTCTGCCTCATGTATAGAGCCTCACCAGACGCTATTCTGTCTCACCTATTACACATTTGCAAGTTTACTCATAGTTCTAGAGATCCCAATCTCTTTTGCAAAATAAATAGAACATGTTAGAGGGACTGGTATGCATCACAGAGAATACCTCTTCTATGGCGCCATCTTCCACTATACATTAAGCAAAGTAATTATTTTACTCCATTAAAAAGTAAAATGGATGAATGGATGCTTAACAGGAAATTCACTACCCATTTTAGCACCTCAGTCCCCCATTGATTGTGGAAACATGTAAATTTCCCAACAAATCCTTGTTTGGCCCATCTCTGGGTTATTTATATGCAAAATATAAGGGGTAAAAATTACCATGGGAATGTAACTTCTGTGTCATCAACACTAAATTTTACAGGATGGCATTTATGCAAGGTTTCATATTTAACTTAATGTTTTATTTATATTCCACAGAATTAAAGCTTCAGAAATGACTGTGTATTTAATGCCTCTAATTTGAATATCATTTCACCTATGTCTACCTAAAAGCATGTGATAAAATATATAAAAAAAAGTTGCAGCTCCATACCCACTCTTAAAATAGAATTATTACTGAATGACAAAGAAGAAATCACATCAAAAATCACTAGCATAATAATCTTACAAGTTTAAAATGCATATAAAGTACACATACTGCAACAAGTGTTGTTATATAAAAGGCATTTGCTACAGAACCTAATGAATTACGCTCACCACGGTTCCATTTTCTGCAACTGACCAAAGAGCAACAAGTTTGGTAGAAATGCTTAAAAATAATTAATGATATACAAATCACATTTTAGTCTTTTGAGTTTTTAAGAGTTAAGCTTCCTTTCTGTTATGAATTGTGGATTTTATGTACGAGTCTCTCGTAACTAGAAATAAAAGAAACTGGATTTTAAAACACCAATGGCTAAAAAAAGACTGATCTTATTAATGATATGGAACCAGCCAGTACCTCTAGACTTTCTAATGGATAAATGGGGGTAGTTTATAGATTCTGCATATTGAAAAGTTGTTATCCATAAAGTTTTGGGTTATATTCATAAATATTTTGCATCATGGGGTAAGGCTGGTATATAGTAGAACTGTAGAACAGCATACCAAAGTCTGATAAGTTTCTGAAAACTTGGTGCAAATGGTGTAGGATCCTGCACCCACTATTTTTCTCATTGTGTACCCACAGTTCTCCATAAATGGAACAGACAGTCAAATGCCCCCCCCCCAAAGTATTATAGATGATTCAGACATTGTACTAACTGTGTACAGGGTGTCCCAGTAAGGTAACTTATGGGAAATGAACCATAAACCTGCAGATGGTATAGTCCTTGTTACCACAGATTCCCCCTTCCGCTGCTAATGTGTTATACAGATATTAGAACTGAGCAACACATTAGTGGCGAATTAAAAAAATATCTTCTGCATGATTATAGAAAGTCCTACCAGCAATATAGTTCTCTGTGGTACAGACAAACCTGCTATCCATCTACATCTTTTTCCACCCCAGCACAGTGATTCTGCTCCCACATCATCAGATTCCATTATTACCATTATATAGTAATAATTATAGCTCTGATGTCATGCCTAATAAATGAATAATAAATTGTATTGGCTCACATTTAGACATCATGGCAGAAAACAGCACAGTAGGAACAGCCATTTACTGAGATAGATAAATCATACCATGTAAAATACCTATTTTCTGCTGTGCTATGTTGCCTGGGTTGGGAGGGTGGCTTAATGGCTAAGGTCTTTGCCTTACAAACACAGGGTGCAGGGTTTGGGTCTCACAAGGGTTAATTGGCTAGGCTTAAATGGCTCGCAAGGGCAGTTAGCTTAGTACTGAACTATGAACCTATAATGCAGCTAGTAGTTAGGAATTTCTTTTGTACTGCAGGACATAGCACATTACTGTGCACTACATAGACCTATGTGGCATTTAAACAAAAAAAAGTAATTCCGTTGTTTGCACATTTCAGTAGCAGGATCCATATCTGTTAGTCATGATAGTGACAGGTGATGTGCCAAATACAGTGTGCAGAATACATGTATGCTGTTTATAGCAGAGGCTCTATTCATAGGTAGGTATTAGGCTATCTGCCTGAAGGCATTTATAAGTCTAGCCAGAATGTGTTGGCTTTCGCCGCCCCCTTAGACTCTGTCTAAGGCTCTTAGGCTCTGTCCAGCAGAGCCACTGAAGTGATCCCCGAGGTAAGCTTTCTGTTTCCCATCCACTCGTCAAGGTTTCTCTTGAAGAGTGCTAGCGAGTAGCTCTGCCAAGTGTAGATTATAATCTTGCTCCAAAGCATGGGAAGTCTCTGGGACAGGAATCTGTCCCTCCAGCATGTCCTCTTTATTGTTGTGGTGTGGCTTGAGGGGATAAGGTTTTCTTTAGGTGGAGCATGTCCATCAATTCTGGGTTGGACATGGCCTTGTATGTCAGGCAGAGATCACCTCTGAGCAGGCGGTATGCAACCGAGTACAGCTGGAGTTTCTTCAGTCGAGCTGCATAGGGCATCTGTTTGAGGCCAGTGATCCTCTCGGTGAGGTACTTCTGTGGTCTTTCCAGCTGTTGCAGGTGTCTTGTAAGGTACATCCCAAATGGGGCATTGTACTCTATGATGGGTCTGATAAGTGATGAGTAGAGGGGCACAATGACCTCTTTTGATCTGGATGCAAACCCTTTTGTGATTAGGTGGGCCACATAGAAGGATTTTCTAACCACTTTGGCAATGTGATTATCAAAGGATAGATTACTATCTACTTGGGTCCCCAGATCCCTTATTATGTTTTCTGTATTTAGGGGACTACCACCTATGTGGTAGTTTGTGGGTACTTTGTTATTTCCAAAGGGAATAACTATGCACTTTTTGGCATTTAGCTTGAGTCCATGATTTTGACACCTGGTATCCATCTCAGACCCTTTTGGAGGATGTCTGTGTCAGCCGGTGAGTCAATTATAGCCCCTAGTTTGCAGTAGTCTGCGAACTTGGTCAGCCATAGTCCTCCTGTGCTTGTCTGTCCCGCTGAGAAGTATATGCTGAACAGGAGGGGTCCTAGGACTGAGCCCTGGGGAATGCCACTTGTATCCGGTTTAGAGTCAGACCTAGTTCCCGCAACTCTCACCATGTGGGTTCTGTCCGTGAGCCACAATTGGGGTTTATGTTCAGGCTGGTGAGCTTGTCTATAATACCAGAATGGGGAATGGTGTCGAAGGTCTTTGTGAGGTCTAGGTAGGCTGTATGTACCACCTTTCCCTCTTCCATAGCCTTGGTAACTGTCTCAAAGTCCACCAGGTTTAGGAGGCATGATTTGCCCTTAAAGCTGAACTGGGTAGGGGTCCAGTGTTTGGAGGTTCCCAATGTCTCTGTTAATGAATTCCATGATGATGCGCTCCATAGCCTTACAGACCAAGCTAGTCAGGCTTATAGGGCGATAGTTCCCAGGGTCTGTTGTGGCTCCACCTTTGTGAAGTGGAATAACCATTGCTGTGCACCACTCTATGGGTATGTAGCCTGTGGATTGGCTGAGTTTAAACAGTGTGTTTTAGGTGAGGGGTTAGTTCATCTCATCTTTGAGCTCATGTAGGATGCAGCCTGGGACACCGTCTGGTCCCATTGATGCTGTGTTTTCAGCTTTGGAGAGGGCTATTTTAACCTGAGTGTCTGTGATTTCAGAGGTTCTACATTCTTCTAGTATGGTTATGGGCCCTTTTGGGGTGAGAGGGGGGTGAAGTTTGCACTGAACCTGTCTGCCAGGATGTTGCCAATATCTTTTGGTTCAGTGTATTTTGTGCCATTCTGCACTAACTCCGAGCAGATCTGAGCATTGCCACTTAGATTCTTGACATAGCTAAAGAATGCCTTGTGGTTATCTTTGGAGTCCTTGGCAAGATTTCTTTCAAAGCTCGCCTTGGACGATTTTATGAGGTATCATAGTTTCTTGCTGATACTGATCAGGGATGTCTTCCCTTTTTGGGATTTTACTCTTTTCTGTACTAGTTTCCTCCTCCTATTGCATAGCTTGTTTATGGCAGGAGTTCACCAGGCTGGTTTCCTTTTCTTGGAGGAGTGAGTCTTGGGTTTGCTTGGGATAGCATGATCCATTATTGTAGGTGCCCGTAGAATGCATTAGTAAAGGATTTTGCAGCTTTGACGGTGTTATCCTTTAGCATGGGGGCTTTGAAACTTTCCACCTCCGTCTTAAGTAACGTGAAGTTTGCTTTTGAAAAGTTTTTCATGGTGGTTTCCTTGTCCAGGGTTGGGGGTGGAATGTGGATATCCAAAGTGATTTGATTATGGTCAGATCTAACCAGTGAGGGGTTGACCTCCGGTGTGGAACACTGGTCGCCCATGTTGGTGATGACCAGGTCCAATATGTTGTCACCTCTGGTGGGAGTGTTGACTAGTTGACCAGTTGTTCCAGGGTGTTTGAGTTTATAAATTCTAGGAAATGGGAGGGTACTTGAATAGTTCTCCCAGTTAATGTTTGGGTAGTTAAAATCACCCAATAATTAGGGTGTTTGGTAGGAACTTTATGTTACCCAGTGTTTCCAGAAATGCAGAATGGGGGTCCTGGGACATGGTGGGTGATCTATAGCAAGCTACAATTTGAATGGCAGTTTTGCCCGTTATTAGTTGCACGTGGATAATCCCTGAAGCATCATGCTGTGTCACAAACCTGGAGGTGTGGGTATCCTTGATTAATATGGATACTCCCCCGCCTTTTGTATTTCGGTCCAGGTTTTGTGTCCAAAACGTATGGTATGAGTTGTAGCCTGGTAGTGCGGGGGTGCTCTCTGGAGCCTTAAACAAGGTTTCTGTTACTGCACATATATTGATTTTCTCCATACTGAGGAGTGCCTCGAGTGCGTGCATTTTGAGGTTTAGACTTCTGGCACTGAGTAGTATTACCCTCAGATTTTTGTTACTTGTGCTGTTTATGGCAGTGGGTTTGTCTTTTGAGCCCTGCCTGAATAAGGCACTAGACGTATATAATATATACATCTATACTGACCTTATTTGCCCCTGCTTGATCAGGTTCTTTAGCTGTTGGTGTTTCCACTCATTACAGGCTCTTATTTTTTCAACTTGGAGGCCATCCCATCCTGAATCATTCTGTGAGGCTAACTCTGGTGACCATTTTCTCTCAAACTTCTAAAGCTTCTACTTTGTGAAAACCAAAACAAATAAGACAACCAGCCAGGCTGGTAAGTTGTTGGACATAATGAACCCTCTCTCTCTCCAATCAAAGGCAGAAATTTGAACTGCAAAGTTGTAGATGCTCACAAAATGTAGGAAACTTGGAAACCACAAGTGAGAACATTATCAGCTATACATTGCAACACACTGGTTTTGTTAATCAGGTTATTATCTGTCTGTAATTTTTGCAATAGATTTACAATAAACAGATGCAGCTGAGCAGTGAATGATTTAGCTCGCTAGTGAGTGATGACCTCTCTTCAGCAAGCTTTTTTGAAAAGGAGCAGCATCGCATTATCTAACTTTGTGTGGCTGCTAGAATCAATTATATTGATCTGCCATTGCCAGTGCTTTGATTAGATAAAGGTTAATCTTAAACATGACCATCTGTCCCGAGTGTGAAAGAATTTTGATGCTTCTGAATATTTCAATATATCTGGGGATTCTAACTTTAGAAGGTAAATGGCTGCAGGCAAAAGCTTAGATAAGGCTCATTTTCATAATTTTGGTAAGTACTTCAAACAATAACAAAACATTGTTTAATAAAGAAGAGCTTAACACAGTTTCATTTGCACTGACTTACTATGCACTTCTAAATTAAGCCAAAGCAGAAGAAAAAAACTGCAGCAGAAATATATTGCCTTTAGGCAAATGGGACCTAGTGACAGCTACACGCATCATTTATTCATTCATTCATTTATTGATTTATAGGTTCACAGGCTCGGGAATCATGATCAGAGACTATTGGCTCGATGTCCTGCATTATGTGTTAGAACTTAAGGGTGCCTAAGTAGTCTTCCAAACCCTTATTGAAGGTATATATTGATAGGCCTAGATTACCTGAGCAAAGGAATTTATTTTGTAGGTGTGGAACTCTTCAGGAAGTGGTTCCATTTCATTGCACGGCTGATATTAATTTTTAATAAGTCTGAGTGTCCTCTTGCATTCAAATCATGAGAGGATTGTCCTAGCCAAGGGTTTCAAAAAGTAAGATTTCCATTAATGCTCTGTATGTCAGGCCTAAATCTGCTCCAAGAATGTGATAAAATAGAAAGAAGAGACATAGTTGTCTTATCCTTGGGCTATAATACAAGCGCTCAATTCTTTTGGGTCTTGTTGTAAGGAATCAGTTGCACCAGATGGCATAGGAGTATTTTACAGAGCAGGATGCATTATATTATTATTGATCTGCTAAAAGGTATATGCCAGGAATAGTTACCTCCTTCACCTGGCAGTCAATTCCACACAGGATCAGATGAATGAGATGATATGGTTTGTGAATAACAGCAGCAATATAGGTTTAGAATTAAGGGTAATTGTTTACCAAGATATCAAGGGCTTTTACTCTTCTGTTAACATTTAGATACTTTCCATCAGAAATTCATAGGCACATACTAGGCTATTGATCTGAGGGGATTTTAAGAAGCCTAGCCTTACATTCCCAGAGTAGTTTTTAACCATTTAGCCCATCAACAGTATATGAAGTTAGCAGATGAAGGGTTTTTCAAATGCCATAATGCTGCATTTTTATATTGATAGTAAAGCCATGTCTATTTCATCATTTATGTGCGATTTGAAGGGAAGTGTTGTCATCTGGGTTAAGGACATTACTCCCAATTTATATTTGCATATTCGGTGAGTCAGACACTACAGTCAGTTTTGACATTTCAGAAAAAGATGCATTTAAAAAAAAAAAAAAGACAGAGCGCGAGATGTTCCAGAACAGAGCCTTGAACTCTGCTGGTGAAAGGTTCATAGATTAGTACTAGGCTAACTACCCTTGCGAGCCATTTTAAGCCTAGCCAATTATTCCTTATGAGACTCAAACCCCGCACCTTGTGTTTGTAAGGCAAACATCTGAACCATTAGGCCACCCTCCCAACCATGGGATGGTATGGACAGGACTTCTTCCAATTTTACCTGTTTTCTGTGATCATGTATCCAGTTTTGGACCCCAGTTATTACAGCTTCATTTATCTTCAAATCTCTGAGATATTTATGATTCTGTCATGGTGTTAAACATGTCAGGCAGACTGAAGTAAGATGCATGCACAGATAAACCTTCATTCAGGATGGTGGCCACAATAAAAGTTCATGATGTTAAACATAGAATGTTTACTTTTGATAAAAAAACATGTCTGGTTCAGTCATGGAGAAGGAATCTACTGCCTGAATAAGTCTGAATAAGTTCCATGATGATTCTCTCCATCACCTTACAAAATGACTCAGAAGGTCATGCAGCACATAATTATTGGTATCAGTGGTAAATGGGGTCACAAAGCCTGTTGACAAATATTAAGGACAAAGCCAGACTTTTAACGATCTCTAAAATGTATATAAAGGGTTTACAGGGCTATTTTTGATTGTATTACCTGTGATTTTTGGTTCAGTTATGTTAACACCATTTTTCGTGCTTCTCCCCTCCCTCTTGACTAATGATTACCAATTCTTCCCCAGGGAGACCTTACTTCTGGAGGGATAGTCATTCCAGAAGTTGCAAGGTTGTGCCTATGCTGTTAGTCTCTCTCTGTCTCTCTCTCTGCATACTTGCTTGCAGAAAAGGAGAACTATTATCTTCAAGTCCAGGCAAATTTTGCTTTCCCTGCAGATCAGGGGCATATGGAGACCACTCAGTGACCATGGACACAGAGCCACTTAGTTCCTTCTCATTCTGCAGCTTGCATCATGCTGAGTGATGACCATGGAGGTGTTTGTATTATGGCTCTTCCATCACTCCTTGGTGACTGAAATGAGTGCCCACATCACCCACTATGACTTTGTTTCCCCCCTTATGCACTTTGTTTTCTGGAGTTGCATTTCAAGAGCATTTTGTTATTTTTTTTCCTTTACTCTATTTGTCCTGCATATGAGTGTTTTTGCTGTGCCAGTATAGAAGTGTATTTATAGCATATTGTGACTTTAACAGGTAAAATGCTGCTTTATTCAATAATGTGAACACTGTCACCTGCTTTGTGTACTTTTAGATCAGTAACCTGTTTGGCAATTAGAGTAGAAGTTATTGCAACCTCCGAGGGATACAACTGACTCTGTGTATCTGCATAACATCACTGTTATTTCTGACTGTTAGCTGGAGAATGTAGCATCTTAGTAGTTACTTATTTCTGTAGCACAGCACTGATTCCTGACTTTTAGTGGAGAATGCTAAATAGTGTGTAGCAGCTTAGTAGTTACTATATTTGTCTTCATAGCCTTTATAACAATACATAATAGTGTAGTGTAGTTATAATAGCTTGGTATCAACTGCAGTTACCTTTTTGGGGTTTTTTTTCTCTACTATCCTTGCATTTTGTGTTGTTCATAGAATTGTGCTGTTTCTTACAAGGTATGCTGCTCTTCTCCTGCATTCTCTATCGCAGTTACTTGGTAATCAGAGTGTTTTAAAACTTCAGACCTAATATTTACCTCCTTTTCCTTTTTACTTCCAGTCCCCTCAGCAAAAGTTACATCCTGTCTCTTGGCCAACCTCCAATCAACCCAAGGCTGTCTCGTTGCCCTGCACTGTGAGACCCTGCATCGGTGGAACACTAAAGTGCTTTCAGCTACACTAGTGTATGTTAGAGTTGTATTTAATCTGTCCTCCAAACTGAAGACCGTTTCCCCCTTCATTGTATGCGTGCACACTACTGCCCCCCCCTTTCTCTCTTCCTATAGTACTCCTAGGTAAATTACTTAAAACTACTTTCTCTTGGAAAAAGTTCACCTATGTACCTGCAGCCCATACTTCTTTTGTTTTTCCCTGCAGACATGGTGGTCCTCATCACCACTCTGTACTAGATTAGTAGCATAATATTTGTAGTTATTAGGAAAATACTGCACCACACTGACCTGGAATTAACTTAGCTTGTTTTTTCTGGCTGGCTTAATCCAGTTTTTCTGACTCACAACCTTGCATTACTTTGTGTCTACCCCCCTCCCCCACCTTGAACCTGCTCACCTCCCCTCCCACTCCTGCTTAATTACAGAGGTATCAAAAAGTCTGATGTAGAAAGGTACCCTCTTTTGACTTAGCTTTTCTAACTTGCTTCATACGAATCCCCAGTAGTGTGCTCACATGTAAGTAGCCCACTGCCCTCTAGGTGGCTCCATACTATTAGTGCATCCAAGTGCCCCACCTACCCACTAGGTGGCTCCATACTATTAGCTTTAGGGTCTCTAAATCCCTTTACCTACTCTTTATTGAATCTCACTAACACAGTTCTTAGTCATCTCTTTATTATTGTTCTCTCTCTCTGTCTCACACTGTGGTCCCAGTATAACCATACAAATATTTCCTTATATCACTCTGCTATAATCCCACTTCTTTCTTTTTTAAGCCTCTTACCTTCTTATACATCTCAACACACTTACCTTCAGACTTCAGCACTCCACTGATTGATTGTTCTCCTTGATGATCTTCTTCTTTTGGCTCTACCCACTCCGTTCACCCTGCGGGCTCAACTCCACTCCCCTACCCTTCCCCCAATTCCTACCCACCCCCAATTGCCCTACACTTATCACCTTGCCACTCCCTCTCATCTGACACCACTCCCACTCATCAGAATCAATCAGCATTAACCAATCATTCACAGGACCCAGCCCTATTACTCAAACTCTCTCCAGTCTCTCACTATATGCTAACTATAATCACCCCAACTCTATTTTAAACAAGCATTACTCAAATACCCCTACAATGCCTTCACAGACTTTCAACAAATCTTCAAACTTTAATCCTTTTTATTGTCTAATACCCCCACTTATAATTCTCAATCTTCTCACAGTCTATGAATACCAACACTTTCCTGGCACCCACTATCCTAGATCCAAAACCAGTACTACTAATCAGCCACATAATTCTAACCAACCACTACCCCACCTCTCATCAAACTCTTCTAACGCAAAAACTCAACATCCCATTCGTGCTTCATAAATTAATCCTAGAACTAAATACTTCCACAAACGCTTATTAAAACTCCAGAAACTTGCTATTAGATTACTACTTAACCTCATAGTGGATGGTGACATCCACCCTAACCCAGGCCCAACCCCACCTGTTACTATCAACCCCACAAATAACACCCATACTAGCCTACAAAACACAAATAATGCCCCCAACTCACTCCTAGTGCGTCACCTAAACATTAGAAGTATAAACAAGAAAATCCACTGCTTACATGCCCTCCTGGATGTCTACTCCCCTGATATACTATGCCTTACCGAGACCTGGCTCAAGCCTACTACCATTGATAATGAGATTATACCCCCAGGGTACAATATATTTAAGACTTGATCACATCTCTAAGAAAGGAGGGGGTAGCCATCTTGTATAAATCCACTTTGGAAGTATCCAAAACTAGTACCCCAAATGCCTTGTTTACTAATAATGCAGAAATACTCATCACAAAGATCCAACTCAAACGCAAATCTATAAACATTGCACGTATATATATATTCCCCCAGGTGACAACACAAATACCTTGGAGGGTATCCTCCAATGGCTCTCCATTAACTGCCCCCAGGAAACTATTATTCTCGGGGTTGTTAATATCGACAGGAATACTTGCTCTTCAGACTTCCCCTCCACCCATATAAATTTGCATGGCTTCTCCCAGATGATATCTTCCCCAACCAGATTCAATAAACCTAACAAAAAGGAAAGTATTCTAGACTGGATATTAATAAACAACTTACCCCAGATATATAAAACAGGCACCCTACCTGAGGACTTTAGTGATCACTTCCTGACCTATATAATCAGAAAAAGAAATGACATCCCTCAACAATCTTCCTTTAAAACCATCAGAAGTTGTAAGAACTTTATTCAGACTAAATTTCAGAATGACCTTAACACATGTGACTGGTCCAACCTATGGCTACTTCCACTAGATGAAGTGGTCTCACACTTTAACTCTACATTTCTTGCTATCCTGGATAACCATGCTCCCCCATGCACTATCAAAACTAATAAAGTGGCACCATGGCTGTTCTATGATACAAGACAAAAATTATTAGCAGAAACAAAGCGTGGACCTCCTGAGGAACCACTAAATCCCCAAAAGACCACCTTATATATAAACAGCTGAGAAATTATACAAAGAAGTCTATTATGCTAGACAAAAATAATTACTACTGTAATCTGCAACAAAAGCACCAAAATCAACCACATAAATTCTGGTCAGGCATAAACAAATTTCTCCACCCAGGCCAATCAACTACCCCTACCCCCTTAACTGCCCTCCAACAACCTCCTAAAATTGTTGCTAATACCTTTAACACTTTGTTTACAGAAACCGTGAAATCCCTAGCCAGTAAGTTATCTCCCTGTACCCCAAGTACCACAAACCGCACACTTGATAAGATCCCTTTAAGCTTGATCCAGTAACAACATCTTTTATTAAGTCCCTACTTAAAAATTGAAACCCACAACCCTTTCAGCAGGCCTACTACCTGCAGAATATCTCCAAAAAGCCACTAATGAAATAGCATACCCCATATCAATAGAACTATCCACGAAGCCTATATCCCCCAGATCTGAAACATCTCCCACATTGCTCCTCTACATAAAGAGGGAGATTCCACTGAACTTTCAAATTATAGACCTATAGCCATTCTGTCTCCTTTGGCTAAAATAATGGAAAAATGTATCCACAAGCAATTTCTTGCCTATCTGAATCAAAACACACTCCTAGCCCCCTCCCAGCACAGATTTAGACCTTGTCATAGTACAACCTCAGTCCTTCTCCCATACAATAAGTCAAAATCGCAATGACAACAAGCTTTCCTCAGCCCTCTTCCTTGACCTATCCAAGACATTTGATATGGGAAATCACCAGCTACTCAAACACATTAAAAGCACTCTCCATAGATAACCTAGCAATTATTTGGTTTCACTCTTACCCAAGTGACAGACAAGCTGCACTATGGAAGAATAACCTATCGTCCATTTTACCAGTCACCCTTGGAGTCCCACAGGGATCTATATTAGGTCCCCTCCTATTCTCCATATTCAGTAATGACCTGTACAAAGTCATCCCTGATGCAACTTGTATTCAGTATGCAAATGACTCAACCCTAATCTGCTCTACCACCTCCCCCACAGATTTACAATTCTTGTCCCAAATCACTTACAACAAAGTAAAGAACTGGCTCACTGGTCGCCAACTACTATTAAACCCAAATAAAACCAAACTATTACTCTTCTCCCCCACTCACAAGGCCCCCTCACCATATCTCACCATAATATCTAACAATGGTACCATAATTTCCCCAGAACCTAGTACTAAAGTACTGGGAGTGATAGACAACAACCTCAACTTTGATGCTCACATAGACAAAACTATTAAAATAGTTAATACAAAATTAGGCTCTTTATACAGCATTAAACCATTCCTAACCCTATCTTCTAGAACTGTTATTGCCCGTACACATCTGCTATCCACCCTTCTTTACGCCTCAACCATCTTTGTAAACCTAAGCAAATCAAACCTCAATAAATTTACTAGGTGCTACAATAACATTGCCAGATTTGCCACAGGATCAGCTTATAGAACCCATCACTGCCTTAACCTTCAATCACTAGACTGGCTTGAACTACCCTATCAACTGAAATATAACCAACTGATAGTTGTTCACAAAATCTTCTACCAAACAGACAGTACACCCATACTGAAAAATATTATTACCCCTAAAGTAACCTAAAATCCCTTCGCTCTTCCAAAAAATTGCTAGTGCAAACTGTTAAAACCAACAATTCACTATTCCCCAACTCTGCCGGTAAAAACTGGAATCTACTTCCTGCTGAACTTACCACTGACCCCTCCTTATCCCAATTCAAAACATCCCTTAGGAAATACCTAAAAATGCAGTGGCTTTGTCCCTGTACAAACCCTGACTAACCCTCACTCAAACATAATTCATACTTGCTTCCAACCTTTGCTGTGTGTATGTGAGAAAAACATGTACCTGTGTGTACATATCGTTATGAAAAAATGATCAATTTCAACAATTGGCTAAGCTTCTGGTGTCATTCAAAGGGGATCCAGTGTCTTGTCAGCCTAGGACGACATGCTCGACAGGCCTCGTTGCTCTGCAAGAGATGGCTTGCACCTGTTACCCCTACGCTTTTGAATACTGGCCAAGGCTCTTGCTGCCCCCATAGTGCCTTTTTTTAGGCAAGGCTCAAAAGTCAAACCCACCTCCATAAACAGCACAAATAAAAAATGAGGGTTATGCTACTCAACGCCAGGAGTTTAAATCTCAAAATGCACGGGCTCAAAGCACTCCTCAGTATGGAGAACGTTGACATCTGTGGAGTAACTGAAACCTGGTTCAAGGCCCCACAGAGCACCCCAGCACTACTGGGCTACAACTCATACCACACATTTCAGCCACAAAACATGGACCAAAACACAAAAGGAGGGGGTGTATCCATATTCATCAAGGATACCTACACCTCCAGGTTAGTGGTGCAGCATGATACCTCAGAGATCATCCATGTGCAACTAACCAGGCAAATCTGCAGTGCAAATTGTGGCCTGCTACAGACCACCACTCCGCCTTTCTGGAGACACTGGAAAACATGAAGGTCCTGTCCTACCGAACACCCTGATATTGGGTGATTTCAATTACCCTACCGTTAACTGGGAAAACTACTCAAGTACAAACTCCCAGGTCCAGCACTTCCTGGAATTTTCTCAACTCAAATGCCCTGGATCAGCTGGCAAACTCCCCTACCAGAGGTGAAAACATATACTGGACCTGGTCATCACCAACATGGGTGACAGGTGTTCCACACCAGAGGTCAACCCGTCACTGGTTAGATCAGACCATAAACAAACCACTCTGGATGTCCACACCACACCACCACCTCCAACCAAGGAAACCACAGTGAAAAACATTTCTATAGCAAACTTCACCTTACTTACGACAGAGGTGGTAAGTTTCACAGCCCCCATGCCAAAGGAAAACAGTGTCCATGATGCAGGAACCTTTACAAATGCACTCTATGAGCACCTACAAGGATGTATGTATCATGCCATCCCTAGCAAAACCAAGACTCACTCCCCTAAGAGAAGGAAACCAGTCTGGTGGACCCCTGCCATAAACAGCCTATACAATAGGAGGAGGGAACTAGTTCAGAAAAAAAGCAAATCCCAAGAAGGAAAGACATCCCTGATCAGTATCAGTAAGAAACTAAGGTCCCTCATAAAATCCTCCAAGGCTAACTTTGAATGAAAAATAGCCAAGGATTCGAAAGATAACCACAAAGCCTTCTTTAGCTATGTCTAGAATCTAAGTGGCAACTCGCAGATATGCTCTGAGCTAGTGCAAAATAGCACAAAATATACTGAACCCACTGATATTGCCAACATCCTGGCAGATAGATTCAGTGGAAACTTAACCCCCCTCTCACCCCCAAAAGGACCCACAACAATACCAGAAAAGTGTAGTGTCCCCGAAATCACAGACGCACAGGTGAAAACAGCCCTTTCAAAAGCCAAAAGCACACTGTCAATGGGGCCAGATGGTGTCCCAGGCTGCTTCTTGCACGAACTACAGAATGAACTAACCCCCCACCTAAACGCACTGTTCAACCTCAGCCTCTCCACAGGCTACGTGCCCATAGAATGGTGCACAGCAACGGTTATTCCGCTCCACAAAGGAGGGGCCACAACTGACCCTGGTAACTATCGCCCCATAAGCCTGACTAGCCTGGTCTGCAAGGCTATGGAGCGCATCATCATGGAACTCATTAACAAAGACATTGGGAACCTCCAAACACTTGAGCCGACCCAGTTTGGCTTTAAGGGCAGATCATGCCTATTAACCTGGTTGACTTCTTTGAGACAGTCACCAAGGCCATAGATACGAGGAAGGTAGTTCACACAGCTTACCCTGACCTCACCAAGACTTTTGACACCATTCCCCCCTCGAGAATTATAGAAAAACTCACCAGCCTGAACATAAACCCCTACGTCATGAGATGGGTTGCCAACTGGCTTACAGACAGAACTCACACGGTAAGAATAGCGGGCTCCAGTTCCGACTCTAAACCAGTCACAAGTGATGCCCCACATGGCTTGGTCCTGGGACCCCTACTGTTCAGCATATACTTCTCAGAAGTACAGGAGAACTATGGCTAAACAAGTTTGCAGATGACTGCAAACTGGGAGCCATAACTGACTCTCCAGCTGACACACATTCTCCAAAAGGGCCTTACTGAGACGGACACCTGGTGTTAAAGTCATGGTCTCAAGCTAAATGCCAAAAAATGCATAGTCATCCCATTTGGGAAAAACAAAACACCCATGAACTACCACATAGGTGGCAGCCCCCTTAATACATAAAAGGTAATAAGAGATCTGGGGACCCAGGGTAGATAGTAATCTCTCATTTGACAATCATATTGCCAAAGTAGTAAGGAAATCCTTCTATGTAGCCCACCTAATTACTAAAGGGTTCACATCTAGAAATAAAGAGGTTATAGTGCCCCTCTGCTTGTCACACATCAGATTCATCATGGAGTACAATACCCCTTTTGGGATGTACCTCACAAGACACTTCCAACAGCTGGAAAGACCACAAAAGTACCTCACCAATAGGATTACTGGTCTCAAACATATGTCCTATGCAGCCCGACTGGAAAAACTCCAGCTGTACTCAATGGCATATTGCTTACTCAGAGGTGATCTTTGCCTGACTTACAAAGCCAAGTCCAACTCAGAATTGATGGACATGCTCCACCTAAAGAAATCCAAGTCACTGTGAGCCACTCGCTCTAGTGAGCTAAACCTCGCCACAACAATAACTAGAACATGCTGGAGGGATAGATTCCTGTCAGAGAGACTCACCATGCTTTGGAACAAAATTTCTAACTACATTAGGCAGTGCCCCTCACTAACACTCTTCAAGAGAAACCTTGATGAGTGGATGGGTAACAGAAAATACACCCTTGGGATCACTTCATTGGCTCTTCTTGACATAGGTTCAGTTAATTAATCAATGGGGTGGCAAAAGCTGACACACTCTGGCTAGGCTTATAAATGCACTCAGGCAGATAGCGTAGTACCTACCTGTAAACCTATAAAGGAGAACCTCACTACAAGAATAAAACTCCAACTCTCTTAACTGTTTAGATTTCTGTGCATCACCCACCTACTGGAAAGATTTAAAGTTAACACTACACAATGTATGATAACCACCTTAATATATGTGTTTTCCTTTTTTCAGATGAAATCTTTTAACTATTTCTTTCTCAGCTACTTGCTTCCAATCTTTGCTGTGTGTATGTGAGAAAAACATGCACCTGTGTGTACATATCGTTAAACAAATCTCAGTTTTGTGATAATGCACTGTTATAATTTCACTGTATTTACACTTGTTTTTTGTACATTTGGAGCTTTTCTCCTCGGGCCTCTGCTGAAAATGGAACTGTACCCAGTTGGACTTTCTCGGTTAACAAATGTAAAATAAAAATAAATAAAATAAATGATGTACAAGTGTGCTCCCACACACATCTCGAATGATACCATCAATAGCTATAAAATGTCAAGCCCATGTTCTTCCAGCAATAGTCTTTTTGTCATGGAAGCTTCTGCTTGCATGGAAGTAATTATCTACTGGAAAACCACCTTTTCCTCCTCCCAAAATAGCTGCACTGTAAACCACTCATTTCCCATCCTCCACATTCAGCACTTCCAGTGACCAATTTGTTATCAAACTCAGGCATTCTTCGCCATAATTAGGCCTTTATTCCTCTGCATCACATAGCCAGATTAATGGTGACACTGCTTGGTTTTTAGCATACAACATTTTTGTTCCTTCTCCTTTACTTTTAAGATTTTTTTTGTTGAAGTCATTATTAATATTATCAATCCTTATGGCAGATTTTACCTTAAATGAAGCTTGAAACTTTTGATTATTTTTCTGAGTTCTTTCTTGAGCGAGTTAACATTAACCTTGTTGCACTAGGTTTGGAAAAGTCTCAAGGCTTTGTACAGACTTTTTGTTTGGTTTAATAATTAGTTGATTTTATAACTCCAGGATTTAGGTTTCTTACAAAATTTTCTGCTATGTTTGTGCTTTGTGGGGTTGAATTTATCAATTTAGTTGTTAGAAGAGTTGATTCTCCAATAGCTTGTGAGAGGGGAGCTAATATATATTAGTGTTTTGATGTCCAGTATCTTTTACACCCAATTATTGGCTGAAGTATTCTCTTCCCAGAAATTTAGGTCACCATGGAGAAAGGAATTCACCGTTATAGGAGGGTTTACAGGAGAACAAAGCAAGTGTTATGTTCTTGAAGTGATGTGAAAAGGGTGCTTCAACCTTTTTACTTCAGTACATATGTATTGTGATTGTGAATATTATGTGTACTGTTAGGGTGAACGTACTTTTTTTTACACAAACTCAGATTCATGGTATGCTGTCTGCATCAGCCCTGGTAATTCATGGTAGAGGCCAACCTTTAACTTGGTTAGGAGAGATATGTTGCATCATAACATCACAATTGTGCAGCCTTTTCTTACAACAGACACTTAACTGGATGTGAATGTCAGTTATGGCAAAAGGCAAGGAGAGTCTAGGCCATGACACTACCAGAAGTACTTCAGACAATACTGTATCCATGTATGATTATCAGTATAACAATCATTGATGATACCAAGTGTCATATATAACAGAAATACAGCCGTTGTGGTTTCCTTGAAAAAAGACCCAACTCCACACACCCTGAAAGAGATACTTGTCATAATTTTTGCCTCTGCTTCAACAGTTGGTAATGTTTAAGTTCATTGCTAGAATTAACAGTCTTCCCTCAGCTACAAGTAATTCCATTGCTTACACTGGCTGTTGGCTAAGATATCTTCTGTGCAGTCTGAGTATGAACAGCCAGGACATATAGTTCTATGATGCAAACAGCATGCTCTGTTAACACTATGAAATGCAGTGTCTTCGAAATAGTACTTGCCAGGCATAATATATCAGGACAATAAAATGATCAGGCCTCAATAGTCTTCTGTCAGCTCTCTGACTGGAGTGCCCATTTCTTAAATATGAAGACTATGCACTTTGGCAGCCAAATCCTGATATCTGAAGTAGCACAGAAAATAACTTTTTTAAGTGCAACATACCGCATATTTTTCTTCCAAATAGTGAATAAAATGGTGATGTACACCTAAATAATACATGATTCGACCCGTTCATGCATAACATAAAGAGATACATTTGTTCTTGTGGCAAAAATGACCCTTGAAACACCTAATTATGATATCATACACCAGTGTATTTACATGCAGTTAGTACATGAGGCTGCACAGGTTCATCATTTTACAGACAAATTCTAGGCTATCAGTTTTAGACTATTACAAGCCAATAACCAGAGGAGGTCAGGATTAAACCCTGCACCTTGTATCTGGGAGGTAAAGACCTAAACCATTATGCCAACTCCTCCCCCATAAGCTAGTGCTCTAGACTTATGGATGGCCTTGTGGTGTGCAAATGAGTAGCACAGGCCTGTGCGAGTGGTTACTTCTAGCTAACAGACATTTATAACTGCAAACGTGTCCAATGTTGAATTCAAATTGTGAGGACAGTAGGAAAAATGTTAGAAAAATATGTATTAATGTATATGTTTAGTGCTTATTAAAAGCTAAAAGGGTTAACACATTTCATTCTATTTTATGTACAGCTTAATTCTGTATGAAGTTATAAGATGCTTTTTCAAACTGCAGTATGCTTTCTGAAATTGCAAGATGCTCTCTGACCTAGTATTTGCTAGCACAGCAAAATTCATGTTTATGCCATTTGGAAATTTACTGAGAAGCAGGTGGTTATCTGCTAGGTCAGGAAAATGAATGAATAGTGAATGAATAGAACAATACTGTTTTCTATAATGTGATTGAATATGAACAATCAGCTCTGTTCATGTTATGAGAACATGCACAGCTGCGGAAAAGAAAAGATACATCAGACAAAGACTGCTTGAAGAAATGAACTATGATCTGTACTTGCTTTGTGCTCAAATTAGCCATAGTACCTTGAATGGTAACATGGTAGTGAGAAGTCACATCTGACCAGTGGTGATCAAGGCCACATTGTTTTTCTTAGGAAGTTTTTTTGTAAACTTGATATGCCAGCAGAAAATCATGGACAAACAGCTGCTGTGAAATAATATTGAAAGAACTTGTGATTTATTACATCAGCTTAGTAGGCAATGCCTTGTAAGAAATGTATAAGAATAGCTTCACTTCCTGATTCTAGTTAGACAAACTCTGTATTAGCACGTTTTTATCTCCTTGCTGCAAGATTAAAGTGCCTTAACCTGAACCTGCCGTGTGTTGATCATTTTGAAGTTGTTTTTCCTTTGACAAAAACCATAGCTGCTACTTCTAGTGCTATAAATCCGAGAGTCCTGCATGGTGTTTGCAAGAGACAAAACATGATGCTGCATCTCCTTCACAGACATTCGAAGATTAAATGTACCTTGGGCTCTTGGCAGTTTTCAAACTATGGGCCCTCCACAAAACTCATGTTTTTTGGACCATGTATAAAATGCAAATGTTAGTTTGGATTCACTTTCCTGATTTAAGACCATTTAAAATGCTGTCTTTATAACCCATTAATGGTCTGTATCCACCAGTTATTGACACTGACTTTGTTCAATTCAAATGCCAGATTGTGATAAAAAAAATGTTCATAGTAAAGTATTCTAACTTACTTTACACAAATGCACACTATCCCTGCAAAGCCAGGCTAATAATTGTTTAACTTGCTCATGCAGCATAGCGAGTCATTCTCATTCGCAGATGACTCCAGTACCCAGTAATTATAGTTCTACTGTTGACTGTCAGAATCACAGATGTCTGTTTTAACATGATACAGATAGCAGGGTCTGCCATTCTCATCCACAGTCAGCTCCTATACCCAGAAATGATAGCCCCATTGTTGACTGTACACCTCATATGTCTCAGCATGGTAAAATAAATAAGTAAATAATAATTAGAGACACATTCATTTATTTCAGGTTTGTTTCACACTAACACATTATACCACAAGTATGCCAATTTATGTCACACAAATGCATTCCAGTCAAGGAAAACTAGACTATTTAAATCCATCACTAACAACAGAACCCCCCGTTCATCCAACAAACTTCTTCTAGAAGTCAAAACCACAGAAAATACTGACCCACCGACACTCGGAACAACAATCAAAAACAACAAAAAATAAACTTGTACTGAGTGCACAAGTTTTAATTTAAATGCTTTTGTCACTTGGACTTCTTCAGAACATATGAACAAACAACATCCAAATCACAAAAGTTTTGTACTCTTTCAATAAAATTATACAAACCAATTGTCACATTAATTGAATCAATTGATCAATCTAACAATCAAACAATTAATAAAAAATGAGGGAATGTAAAATCATTCTTTTTTAGACACAGTCTTCTGTTTTTTTAAAAAAAACACTTCATGTTAATTACTTCATTCAAGCCAGGCTTTTTATCAGCTTCTAACTCAATTTGCCAACAAGTTTCCCTTTGTTCCAAATAATTTTTATAATCCCCACCTCTCAAGTCTAAAGTGGCTTGTTCTTCAATAGAAAAAAGAAGTCACTAAAGCTAATACTTGCTACGGAGATGACTTATTCTCAAACCACATCTTCAGAATTTGGAACTCAATTTCCCAGCTCATTCTTGGCACAGCCCCAACAAATTCACAAGTCTTTTCAAAGCCAATTTGCCTACTAACTGGCTTTGATCCTGCTCTACACCAGAATGAGCCTTAGTTTTATTTTGCTCTAGTCCTTTATTCGTCATCTCTCTCTCTTCTCTAAAGCTTACTTGTTGATTTTGTTTTCTTTCTTTCTCCTCTCCCTTTAACCTTACCACCAGCATAATTTAGTGTTTCTTTTTACTATAACTGCTCAATTCTGGCGAGAGTATCATCCCATCCCCAGACAGAAATACAGTAACATCTTCTTTTAAAGTGTTTTGCTTTCAGGGGACATCTATTACAAGGAGTAATATGTTAGGTTTATAATCCTTCTGCATTATTTGTAGCACAGTTGCAGCATCTTCTCAATTCAATATGTATTGTTAATTATTCTGTAACCTCTTGTATACTTTTTTCCTACTTTTCTGTCTTTTACACCATCTCAATTCAATATGCCTCTTTGACCTCTTGTTTTTGTATATATGTCTTCTATTCAATTCGACATATATTTGCTGCTGATTATGTAACCTCTTGTTTTATATTTTTTGCTCTATGTTAACACTATATTTAAAATATTTTTTGTTCCACATTAATGTTTTGTATAAATGTAATTTGGAGCTTTTCTCCCCGGGCCTCCACTGAAAAGGGGCCTTTCTAGCTCAGTTGGACACACCCAGGAAACAACTGTTAAATAAAATAAAAATAAATAAAAATCAAATAATAAAAAGGATAAGTCACTTTCATCCATAGACAACCCCCACATCTATCTGGCTGTTATATCCACATTGCTGGGCACATCTTATCTAATTGTGATAAACACTGATACCTCCTAACCTGTTAACAACTGAGAAAAAAAATAAGGGACAAAGGCCCAAAAATCAGGGACAAATGCTAAATATTGCTGTTATATACTCAAAGTGTTATAAATGCATCTCTAGTCATAACCAGGTTTATTTTGTGCTCAACACATGGATGCCAAGAATGCTCTTTAAGAATGAAACTCAAGAGGAGAGTCTTGGCAACCATAGAGAACACAAAGCTGGTTAGGACTAGAAACCCAATAATATTTTGTTATAGCACATGGAGCTTTATCTTATCCATGCACTACTAATTAGAGCAAAAAGTATTAGAGCACAATGTGAATAAATGGTGCCTCACTATAGAACTATAAGCTTTAAAATCTATTGGATACTTTATTTTGTCACACGTTGTGTGTGTGGCACAGCAAAGCAACAGCTTTTAAAAGCTATTTCATCTTCTGCCACTGTTCTTTGCCAACTAACATTGTCCTGTTAGTCTCTAGCATGAGACACAGTTTTAATAGTTCTAAGATGTCCCTAACAAGCTTTTGTTAAGCACGTCTAAATGCTGTTAAGACTGGGTCTCTCACTGGGGACATCCTTAACAAGTTTATCTTTTTCCAACTTTTGGAGATTAGTGACAATGTTCCATACACTATAAACGTTCTGTTTCCTGAAGAATATGAAGTCTGAAAGTCAAATATTTGTCACTGTTTAGTGACTACAATCCTCAATGATTTGACAGAAAAACATACATTTTACAAACAAACCAAAAATATGAGGCAAAATCAGGGGTGTTCTGCAATCTCAGGGACAGTTAAGAGCTATGGAATTTCAGATTTTTCACAAACACAGTAGCCACCCTACGAGGTATTCCATCATATTTCTCACAAATGCACATTATTCCTAAAGACTGTTTACTATATGTCTTTGTTATGGCTCCAGCAGATTTTTTATGGTCATTCTTCAGAAATAACCAGTAGAAGTACTACTGTATCACATGGTTTAGAGCAGTGCTATCTTGCTCTGATCGCTTCCTCCTTCACCAGTTTTACTGTATTAGTGAGCTCCTTTATCTTAAGGCCAATAAGGAATCACAGCTGAATCACGTGACTTGCCACAAGGGCAGGAAAGATGGATGGCACTATATGAATATGATTGCAGTATGATCCGTTATGTATTGTATATCAGTTTTGTGCCTTGTAGTATGTCACAGTTATACCACCCTTCCCACTGTATCTTGACTATGCAGGCCCAGATGAAAAAGAAATGGAGACCCAGGCTCCCACACTGTGCACTGTTCCATCCCAGGCTGGGTCCAATGACAGGGATGAAATTCTTCAATGAAAAGCTGTGAAAGCTCATCTCAGGCAGGCATCCCTTCCCCATAACTTGGAGTGGCCCATAGCTGAAGCAAGCAGTCAAGGCTGTGATGGAGAGACATCCAAAAAACTCTCAAAAAAATTGGCTGGCTACACTAAGTGACTCTTGCAGTAGATCGCCAATTTACTTTTTCAAGTGGTCTTTACCACTGGTTCACCAAAAGGCAGACAAGCCTATTATATTGTCCAATGAGCTCCAACAGCTGGCAATAGCTCTCAGTAGGTTGTCTTCTTGACCAGAATGTTAGCCACTTGGTAGCCAGCACATCATCATATTCCCTACCTGGTGATACTTCTTGCTGATGTGCCATACCTCATACTTTTTGCATCGGTGAAACTTCTCTATCTTTAACCGTCAACCTCTGTATGTATGTGCTCAAATCCATTCCTTGTCACTTTATCCTTGTGTGCATAACTGCCCGACTTTGTCTGTGCTGCTTTATGCTCATCTTTTTATGCCAGTGAAATTTTCTAACACCTCTCTCCATATTCAGTTTTTCCTTCTGCTGTATAACACACTCCATATATCCTCTTTTTATATGAAAAGAAAATAAATTTATCCTTACAAAATTTTGACATATTTCCATCCGCAGCTTCCACTCATGTGCTTTCCTTGTACGTCTCCCTCCACATCATATCATCTCCTTTTCCATCCTACTTTATTACTGATAAGAGTGGCAGCATGTCCGCACGAAGTGTTGATCTAATTTAGATGATCTTTTCTGCGGCACTTTGAACAGTTGTGCTGCTGAACTCAATACCAGTCACAACAGCATTTTGCTCAGCTCTGAAGAGTAGCACAAGGTCTGTGCTAACTATCTCCAACATTGCTTCCAGTAACAATCATTACAGCATAGCTACTTGGAGCACTGCAATACAACTTTGCTTCATTCTCCATAGTAATGTAACATGGGAACAGCACTGCCCATTAGGATAATGCCATAGAGAGCTGCTCAGTGCTCATTGGGATAATGCCATAGGGAACAGCACTGCTCATTGGGATAATGCCATAGAAAGCTGCTCAGTGCTCATTGGGCTTATGCCATAGGGAACAGCACTGCTCATTGGGATAATGCCATAGGGAGCAGCACTGCTCATTGGGATAATGCCATAGGAAACAGCACTGCTCACTGGGATAATGCCATAGTGAGCTGCTCAGTGCTCATTGGGATAATGCCATAGGGAGCAGCACTGCTCATTGGGATAATGCCATAGAGAGCTGCTCAGTGCTCATTGGGGTAATGCCATAGGGAGCAGCACTGCTCATTGGGATAATGCCATAGAGAGCTGCTCAGTGCTCATTGGGGTAATGCCATAGGGAGCAGCACTGCTTATTGGGATTATGCCATAGGGAGCTGCTCAGTGCTCATTGGGGTAATGCCACAGAGAGCTGCTCAGTGCTCATTGGGATAATGCCATAGGGAGCAGCACTGCTCATTGGGATAATGCCATAGGAAACAGCACTGCTCACTGGGATAATGCCATAGTGAGCTGCTCAGTGCTCATTGGGATAATGCCATAGGGAGCAGCACTGCTCATTGGGATAATGCCATAGAGAGCTGCTCAGTGCTCATTGGGGTAATGCCATAGGGAGCAGCACTGCTCATTGGGATAATGCCATAGAGAGCTGCTCAGTGCTCATTGGGATAATGCCATAGAGAGCTGCTCAGTGCTCATTGGGGTAATGCCATAGGGAGCAGCACTGCTCATTGGGATAATGCCATAGAGAGCTGCTCAGTGCTCATTGGGGTAATGCCATAGGGAGCAGCACTGCTTATTGGGATTATGCCATAGGGAGCTGCTCAGTGCTCATTGGGGTAATGCCATAGAGAGCTGCTCAGTGCTCATTGGGATAATGCCATAGGGAGCAGCACTGCTCATTGGGATTATACCATAGGGAGCAGCACTGCTCATTGGGATAATGCCATAGGGAACAGCACTGCTCATTGGGATTATGCCATAGGGAGCTGCTCCGTGCTCATTGGGGTAATGCCATAGGGAGCAGCACTGCTCATTGGGATTATACCATAGAGAGCTGCTCAGTGCTCATTGGGGTAATGCCATAGAGAGCTGCTCAGTGCTCATTGGGATAATGCCATAGGGAACAGCACTGCTCATTGGGATTATGCCATAGGGAGCAGCACTGCTCATTGGGATTATGCCATAGGGAGCAGCACTGCTCATTGGGATAATGCCATAGGGAACAGCACTGCTCATTGGGATTATGCCATAGGGAGCAGCACTGCTCATTGGGATAATGCCATAGGGAACAGCACTGCTCATTGGGATTATGCCATAGGGAGCTGCTCAGTGTACCACAATAGAGCTGGAATTGTTACATATATAATTAATATTAACATGCTGTAGACTGCTCATCTGTGCTTGCAAAAGCATCTGCACAACATTTTTTATTTTTTTTTTTATTTATCCTTTAGTTGACTGGGTTAGTCCTACTAGGCAAATAGCATATTTTCAGGGGGGGCATTTATAATGCTAGGGGAAATTTGGCTACAGCATCAGGAAAGTCCCCCTACTCTTTTTGATAGTTGTAATGGGATCTTTTACATTCACCTGAGCTACCGCCAACAAGCAGATGGGGCTTTGGTTTAACATCTTATCCAAGGATGGCACACTCAGGAATGCAGCACCACCCTTATGCTGAACTACAGTGTTAGCAATTGATCTACATAGTCTAGCAACAGAGTGTAGGAATAGAACCAGAAAGTTTTATGAATCCCAGCCTTCATATGCAAGTTAAATTTTAATGTTAAAACCATGAGGTACTTTGCTGATGTCAATATAAAAATATATAGTTTTATGTTTTCTGTGGTTCACAGATTCTCATTAGCACAGCTGTGGTTCACAGATTCTCTATTAGCACAGCTGTGAACACAAAGGCAAGTTTCATATCCAGATACACGGACTACAATCTGAAGTCACAGGTGTATAAAATCCCACATTTATGTAGGGATTAGTGGGATTTTTTTAAAGCAGTACAATCAACTGCAAGATCAATTTGATGGAATGTTTATTACCATCAGTGTAAAATATTTATTTAGCTGCATTCCTCATATTATCAAAATAAAATGTTTCACGGACTATTTTGTAGCCAATTTTGGTTTATTCCAGGATAAAATCAACATTCTCAATCACCTGGTGAATATAGTTCTTCAAAATAATTACATCTTTTTAGAGGGCCAGTATTTCAAACAGACTGGCATTACTATGGAGGCAGCATGTGGCCCCCTTTATACCAATATTATCATGGTCTCATGGGAACATCATTATCTTTACACAGTGCATATTTTCAGTATATGATGATGTACCCCAGATACCTAGATGACTGAGGAGTGCAATAACCTGTCAGGGATGTTTTCTAATAGAGGGTATCCTGTCCAAGTTGATTGCAGTATTAAATATGAGGTTATTAGAAAGTGTTGTTCAGGTTTTTATGTCCCATTGTTATGGAAACTGGGGGTCTGATCCAATGGCAGCAAGCTCAGTATTGCCAACAAGCTAAGTTGAACAGGTAGTTCACAAAAATGTGGAACATGGCAGTTCAACATGTAGTCTGGCAATCAGCCACCCTTTTATCACTACCTATAGTGTTGACAGTGACCGTATTTCAGACATCATCAATAAGAACTAGCAGCTTATCATCAGGGACAGTGACACCTATGAAGTGCTGGGAGCATGGCCAAAAACTGTATATAAATGGGGTACTAATTAAAAAAAACATATTTGATTGCATTTCTACTACCCCAGTTATTAAAACTAGTAAAATGTCAAAATGCGGCTTTTGTTCACAATGCCATTATATTTACTGTGGTGATGAGATTCATATCAGTAATAAATGTACAAAAATACCAGGCCAGTTAAACTGTCAAACATGGGTGTTATGTCGCTCTGTCTTCTTGCTGTCCTTCCTTTTACATCGACAAGACAGAGCAAAAACTGAAACAGAGCATTTATCCACTTATGTACATCGGGAGGCACAAGTCTACTAATGTGCTATATAAGCATACAAAAAGAACAATGGACATAAATTTCAGTTTGCAATTATAGAAAAGCTGGGAGTTATTCCAAGGGGTGGTCCATGATCCGTATTACTGGAACAGAGAGAACCGTGGTGGCAGATCCTTTTAGATGCTACCTCGCTCCCAAGCTTGAATGACATATGTATTAACAGCATTTTTAGAATGAAAGCTTATTTAAAATAATTCTACACATTTTTTTTGAAAATATTATGTCCAATTTCAGATTGCAAAATGTTGGTTTACTGTTCAATGATGCTGTGTATTGTACATTCACTGGCCTTATAATTGAATAGTAGGCATATGCATGAGATTTTATGACTGTTAGTCATTGAAGTGTATTTTACATGTGTTTGTTTATAAGAAACAGTTTAATTTTAGTATGCTGCTACAAGCTGGATTACACCGGTGATTATAGCTTTAAAGTTTTTGGTGCCATTTCAGTTTAAATGTTCATATTTTATTTAATAAAATTTCAGTGATTTTATAGTAATTGCTTGTGGATTCTACCAGGTCTACCACTCTTCATATTAGTTAATTGTTTCAATTGTGGTTTGATATTTATGGTCTGTCAATATATTGCTTTACGTTTTCTGTGGTTCACAGATTCACATTATCACAGCTCAGAGTCTGGCTTTCAAAATAACTCCATAAACCCCTTTAACTGATCTGGGGAAAATAGACAAATAAAAGATGTCTGTATTATGCTTTATGCTGTTGATGGAGATAAGAGAAGCATGTAAAATATTGTTTAGACTATGCATAAATAAGTAAATTAAATTAAGTGCCTAGAATCTTATTTACAAATACAAACTTTTTGTACATTTTTAATATTTATACATTTTTTTTTAAATCAACACTGTCTGTAGAAATAAATAATGCCACTGTTGCTGGGCAGTAAAGAACAACTTAATTCACAAAAGGATGAGGACATTAAAATGGGTTTTCTTTGTGAAGAGCTTGCTAGCGGTGAACAAACCATGACCTAAGAAGCAATTGCTGAAACCCACTTCCATGTGAGAATGACACTGATCTTATCCACAGGCAAAAAATATTCCAAAGTCTGGCTAACTCCTATAGCGTAGTAGTTCTAGGACTTGATTGCACAATAAAACTCTGACAACCAGCCACCCACCACAAAGTATGTATGTGATTTTATAAGAAAGGCAGGTAACTGCTGTAGGCCATCAAATCACTTTTCCTACTGACATTTAGCAATATAATTATACCACATGTCACATTAATAAACAAGCCTTTTCTGCTGATCAGCAGGAAGCACTTTCAGTGTCTCTCACTTAATGAAAAAGCAGCAGCTAGAAACATAAAACAATAAAAATATCACAGCAGAGGTCAGTCAGTTAGCTACTGCATCATATAACATGTACTACCCACACCTGCTTCTAATAACAATGACAAACAGCTTATAAGCACCATGATCAGATTTGGAGCCATTTATCTCACATGCGTGTTTTCAAAGGGTGAGGATATAAATATTAATAATGAGCAAATTTCTGGTAAGAAGCTTTTTTTTGTCAGGGAATATTGTGTTCAAGTAGATTTAGTAGATTTATTCTGATTTTTGTTTCTTATTCACTGTTACATTATGAATTTACTTTAGCAACAAGGGATGTGTTGGAAATTAAGCAATGCCACAGAAAGTGTCAGAGTCCATGTATCTACCGTTTATACTACTCCTGTTCATAACAGGGGGAGAATAGGCTGGCAGGGATATCAGCTCGGTTATTTGTGCTTTGTTGGACTTATTGTGTCCCTTTGAATTCTGCTTGATCCTGTAGGTGGCCCCCTCCCTCTCCACAGTGAGACAGAGAAAGAGAAAGAGAAATAGAGCTCAACTTTAGATCTTTATCCTCCATGATGCTATATTTAGCAAGCTATCTTCCCTGTGATGAGAGAAGAAAAAGTGGAAACCAGGATCTAGATGTCCTTTAGCAGCTGTGCCTTCCATTCTTTCTTAAATGGTATCAATAATGTGCTCCAAAGACAAGTTCTAGATTTCTGGTTTGCCAAATGCTTAATATCTACAAGAAAAGTATGCATTAACAAAGTACGGATACCCCCACTCAGCCACAAGAATATATCATGTCTGCATGCAGGAAGCATGTCTCCATCATTACATTTATTATATCACAAGTCAAAGTTTTGTGGAAGGTGACAAAGTGACTCTTTACCACCAGATAAATTCAGCAGTGAATCCAGCAGCAGATGAAATTCAGAAGATATACTGAGTAGGAATTAGTATTAATTCTGTTTTTCCAAAATGGATGTCTTTCCAGTGAGTGGGTGCAATACAATTCCATGAACACAGTTATGACAGATGTGTCACATTAAGGAATAAGAAGAAGCAGGGAAGGTGTGTTGAAGGGTGATGCAGCTACTGCACAACTAAGCAATCATAGTTAACATCACAGCCTCATTATGATGTCATACCCGAACGTACCAATAATCCAAGAGATGATGCTTATGTAATGCTTTAAAAAGGATAGCTGGCAAATTTGGTGTTCCTTTCCCTACAAAGGGAGCAGTCATTCTCTAGTTTAAAGGTTGTAACCTTCATTTGTTATTAAAATATAAGCAGCTATACCTTAATAAATGGAGTTAGTCTTTTATCCAGTTATTCTCTAAATACAACTTTTTTTTTGCCATGCAGCGAACTGGCATAAGCTAATCTTTCTCATTTGCTGCATCTGGAGCAGCCTTTTGAAACACAGATACCTAGTTATAGGACTGTCTGCAAGACTTAATGAATCCTTATTCAGAAAGCTAGAATGTGATGATAATTTTGGACTGATATTTCATCTGCTGGTGCAAATGAGTTCTTAATTTGAAACCTAGAATATTAAGGTAGTTAAGGATTGTTATTTAGCCTATTCGTATACATGTATTTGACATTGTTAACTAGGTAAGTGAACTGGTTCCAACGACAGTTATCACCCATGACCTGGACCAAGAGGCAGTAACAACTTTGCAAAACATTTATGAAACAGATTACCTTCAGAGTTGCATTTGAATCAAACACTTATATTTAAGTTACATCATAATCAATAAGTACTTTAGATCTTTTACGTGAATATTTACATAAATTGATAAATTGTTGCATTCGGTAAAAGCTGCTAGCACCAATACAATTCAATAACTACTATAGGATCTACTTTATATTGTCAAAAAAAACACATTTGGAACATAGCAATTTCACTCCAAGAAACTAACCAATTGTCTACCAACACAGAAAAAACATACTGAAGTAAAGCAAACCTACCCATATGGGAGCTTCACCCCTCCCAATTAAATACAAAAACTCTGAGATGGCATTATAGTGGAGGAAAGGGCAAAGTTCACCATGGTGGCCCAGTGGTTAGTTTTCTGGAGTGAAATTGCAATGTTCCAAGTGTTCGATAACATGCCGTTTTGGCAAAGTAGTCTTAACGTTTTGAATTTTGCATAAATGGTTTTTCAACAATATAAAGTAGATCCCTACTATATTTGTGTTGTTACATAAATGTTATCTACAAAAATGAAAGCACTGCATGCAAAGATAATAGCACTATTTATTTACAATTTTACAATAGTTTACTTAGGGTCTCTGTATGTAGTTTCGGCTGTACATTGCTGAGTACAGTGCAATGTTTAGTACACTAGCATAGGTGGCAGTTTCGTAGATCTGACCTGTCTCCTAACAGTTACACATATATTTGTTAATGAAGTATGCCTTCAAGTATGCTTATTTAAGGGGGGAATCCCCAACTGAATTCTGCTTTGGAAAGTGGTTATCTCTGTTAGCTTTTCATATTTCATGTTTAACTAGCAGAGTTTTCCATGTTATAGCAGGAGTTATATAGAAAGCCATTTCTGTTGTTGTTATATATGATCTTTCTAGAGGAAGGGTGTCTTAGCTTATATATGGGATTTCTGGCAGATAGTATTTGTAAAGGAGGCAGTAGAGTTTACTTAACAGCTTGTAGGTTAAACTATTAAGTTAAAAATATGGTCTTGCCTAAACTGGTAATACTGGGCTGTTTGGTATCATGGTAGTGCCCCTTCTTATATGATAACTGAATTTTGAATATCTTGTTCTTGGTTATTTGAAGGACAGCAATATTTTGTTAGGAATTTATAGATTAGTGGCAGGCCGTACTCTAGACATGGAACAAGGACATTTATGGCTATTGATGTTTGAGCTTCAGAAGTAAGCATATAGGAAGATTCTATGAGATACATTTTGATTGCTTTAGAAATTTGTTAACCATGGTTCTCTACATATCTGCCAAAATATAATACATTAACAATCAACAGCTATCTACTGTAGTTGAAGTGAGGATAAGGATATTTCTTCTGGACCCTTAATGCTTAGAGGCTGAGTTTATGAAAGTGTCTTAAGTTCCTAATATCATGGCATCAGACATTTGGGTATTAATAGTGAGATAATTAGAAGAGATCCAATTCTATATCTGGGTAAAATCCTCTTGTAACTCTTTCTTTAATGTGCTGAATAATTTATTTCCTCTTCTTAATGCAATATAATCTGTGTATGGTGTGGAAATGATATTTGGGATTGCAAAGGTGGACCTAGATACATAGAATAGCAGGAGTTCCAGCACTGATCCCTGCGGGACTCTTCTTTTGCTGTACAAAATCTCTTAGAGATAGATTTGTTAAGGTGGAATACAATGGTTCTGATGGCTGGGTAGTTTTGGAACAAGCCAACTACTTCTTGAGTAGATCCAGTTTTAATCAGCAAATAGTAATTGGTGGGCCACAGTTTCAAACGTACATTTAACATCTGTGAAGAAAGCACCCATGAATAGTTTATATTCTATATTCATATAGATTTGTTTAAAGTACAGTGCTATTAAGATACTGTAGTTGGGAAGGAATAATACAATGTCAATTGTACAGATATTTGCAGCATGTCCAGATTTTGGCCTCATATTTTTTGCCCGTTTTTCATAAAATTGTTTTTTTTTTTCTGGCAAATTAGTGTTAAAATGTTAAAGATTGAAGTTAGAAAATAATGACAGACATTTAAGTTTTGATTATATATATAAGTTTTTAATACAACATTTTACACATACACAAATAAAATGTTATTTAATCATTTCAGCATCAATTAATATGTCATTTCCTGTTTTAGTTAATTATTTTAATATAAAAGGAGGGGTGGGCTGTGTACTTTTTTGTTTCCGAAGATCACAGTATTAAAAAGTGATTGAAAGTGCTAGTTCTACGTGTCCGAATTTGGTTTATTTGATGAACTTTTGAAATGGGTGTTCTAAGTTTCAGACATTTAAGTTTCAGACTTGAAAACCTGTTAGTCTATCAGCTTTCTAAGTTTGTAAAAGCAATATTTAAAAACTGTCCCTTTTTTGGCCTTTGTCCCACTTTTATTTATGGATTTGTCCAGATTTCTTGCTCCAAGACATTGAGAGGTATGGAATGAATCTATGTTGTTTGTCTGTGATCATGTCATAATTTCATTATATTGTAATATTTGCCTTTAGAGTAGCTTTTCTACAGTTTTGGATGTAGGACAGGAATTGAAAATAGGCCAGTAGTCTAACTATGGTGAGAGTAGCAATTTGGGGATTGGAGATATTAATGAGTGGTTAAATTGGGTGGAATGGATTTGGTAGTGAGAGTGAAACTGAAAATATGTTACAATGGTGTCTTAAAATGATACTACCTATTCTTAGTAAGTTGGGGTGTAATATGGGGAAATCAGGGTTATAATGGTAATCAGTTTTATCTAATAGTTAATGGATTTTTTGGAAAATGAAATTTCAAGGGGCTTGGAAACATTCATGCAGGTCAGGAGGGTTTATGGGGTGGGTGGGGTGTGTTGTTAAATAATTTTGTTGAAGGAGGGAAGGCTAGGTTGTCTTTCAGTTCATTGACATTTTTTATGATGGTATGCACATTTGTGGTAACGTTTGGAAATATTTTTATTGGTCTTTATGTTTCTAATGGACTGAAGGAATCTTTTTAGTCCTTTGAGTAGTTTCATTTACAGAGGACCTATGCAGGTTGCTTTAGGTGAATAAATTGCTTAGCTTACTTACTTGCTGTCTCCATTTATCTACTCTGTCATTTCACGGCTTGTTTAATTTACCTCCTGCTTGTCATCATAGCTTCACTATGAAGGCATCAGTCTCACAATCAGGGAAAGAGCAATATTAAGAGCAATATTAATTAATTTTTGGAAATGGACAAACTAATCATGGTTTTAGAATTCTCTTGAATGTTATAAAAAATAGTTCAGAATCAAAACAGTTTGAAGGAAACTTAGAAATGTGCATGCAATGCAATGAAGCTTACTGCTAAATGACAGTGTTACTGAAGTCACAGCTACAGATGCAGACATTTATTTGTCATTATTAAGGTTTCCTCTCTATTGTCTGTATCTTTAACATGAAACTAGAAAATGCTTGATATATTACAGAAGTGGCATTAAATATTAATAGCAAGTTAATTTATTTTATCTTACTACACAACATAATTAGAAATGACAGGAAATATATTTCTGTATCTTTGACCAGTGACTAGTTACCTTCTTTACAACAAGTGTATAAAATCATGGCTAAGTAGCGGTGGTCTAGAGCTTGTTATAACTATTTATTGGAGCCATTTCTGAACAGATGGGGAAAACCAAAAGACAAACCTGCCCAATAATAACAATATGTTTTATAATTTAATAAATGGTTTTCAAAATAACCTACACATCTGATTTCCAATATGTAATACATTGTATATATAAAGCAGTCATATGCATGCACTGCCAGGTTTCAGCCTTGTGCTGTTTTAGTTAGTTATTACAAGGGAATGAAGAGGGACAGGATCAGAAAGGCAGTCAGATAATGAGGAAGAGCTGGGGATAAGGGGATCCGTTTTAATTGAGCTTGGAACCTGCATCATAAAAAGTACTCTGTTGAGTCCTAAAGGCACTAGATTAGATAGTAAAGGTGAAATACTGCCTGGAAGAAAGAACATAAAAAGCTGCTTATCAATTGAATAATACATATCTGGAGGCACTCTATCTGGAGGCATGGCTGGTACACGGCACTCTATCTGGAGGCATGGCTGGTACACGGCACTCTATCTGGAGGCATGGCTGGTACACGGCACTCTATCTGGAGGCATGGCTGGTACACGGCACTCTATCTGGAGGCATGGCTGGTACACGGCACTCTATCTGGAGGCATGGCTGGTACACGGCACTCTATCTGGAGGCATGGCTGGTACACGGCACTCTATCTGGAGGCATGGCTGGTACACGGCACTCTATCTGGAGGCATGGCTGGTACCACGGCACTCTATCTGGAGGCATGGCTGGTACACGGCACTCTATCTGGAGGCATGGCTGGTACACGGCACTCTATCTGGAGGCATGGCTGGTACACGGCACTCTATCTGGAGGCATGGCTGGTACACGGCACTCTATCTGGAGGCATGGCTGGTACACGGCACTCTATCTGGAGGCATGGCTGGTACACGGCACTCTATCTGGAGGCATGGCTGGTACACGGCACTCTATCTGGAGGCATGGCTGGTACACTGCTGACACTATCTGGAGGCCATGGCTGGTACACGGCACTCTATCTGGAGGCATGGCTGGTACACGGCACTCTATCTAGAGGCATGGCTGGTACACTGCACTCTATCTAGAGGCATGGCTGGTACACGGCACTCTATCTAGAGGCATGGCTGGTACACGGCACTCTAGCCTGTCTTTAGGTGTACGGAACTTCTCTTCCTTTTCACTCTTTCATTCTGAGCTTCTTGCGTTTCTGGCCAAAGATACCTGGTACTAGTGCCTGAATGGAATAACTGTCCTGTCACTGTAACTTGACTTTTGCCACTTGCACAACTGCTATTTATACCCTTTTTTGGGCAGTGAATGCTTACATCACTGATAAGTAATGCTTTTGAGTTTGGGTCAACTGTTTAAATTTTCACTGTAGTTATATTTGCATATTAAATGTCTCTGTTTGTGTTGTTTTATTAAGTCATGGCTGAAAAAAGGACTTTGATACAATCTAACTGCAGAATAAATGAATAAATAAATAAAAACAAGCTTGCCTTTCTGATGTAACTGCTAGTGGCCAAAGATAATGCCCTACAGATATGTGTGGAGTAACCATCTAGGTTTATGGATTCTGTGGCATGATTGCAGGAACCAACTACTGCCTTGATTTTCTGAAGTACTTCTTACTGGTGACAGGTGTGGAACCATGCAATGGTCTATCAGAATGATGGCAGGAGAAATACTCTGTGGAATTTAGTAGGGCATGATTTGTGAAGGGTTGTGGGGAGAAAAGCATGATGAGGACATAAGATGTTAAATGGACTTAAAGAGCAGACTAGCTAAAGCTTGTTTTTTTTCCATTCTGCTATAAAGCAAATGTAATGCAATTTGATAGAACAAAGAATGTGTCACTAGGATGAACAGAAATTGTGCAGTAAGGAGTAATACTTAAGTGTGTATTCAGATTTCCATTATTCTTGATAAGCAAATGGGTAAGGGAACATGAAAAATGGTAGTAGACCCCTAACATGTTATTAACATGTTTTACCATTAAGGTTAAATGGATGACAAAAATAATATCAGACAGGGATAACAGAATTTGTGAGTTCCTGCTAGATCACAGCCTTCATAGATAAGTACCAGTAGGGAACTGGCTACATGACAAATTGTACCGACATTAATCTCATTTATATTTTGTCTTGTGTTAAACGCACATCTGCCTAATCAGATTTCTTCACTGACACAGCCATGCTTCCAACCTATAGAAACTTCATTGGTGATGGAGCTTAAACCTGCTAGACTTGTAAATGGTAGCTTCTGCACAGTGACACACTGATATCAATTCAGTGATAGTTTAAAAGAATACTCATCACAATTGGCCCACTTACCCCAGGTGCCAGCTACCAGGTATTTGTTTCCTTTTTTGCTTGCTAACCACATGAGTCACTGACAGTTGGACCCTTTTCAGCCACAAACGGAGCCACAGGCACATAAAACATATAACACAGAATTAAATAGTAAGGCAGGCTACAAAGGATTAAAACATGCCTATTAAACAACAGGACACAGTATAAGCATTAAGTATCAGACTTACAATGATTATTGCAATACATTTTGTCATGGCATTCACTAATTTATTCTGAAGACGCACACACACAATCCTGTTTGGGATCACAGAGGAGATAGAACATATCTGATCACTGAGTGGACTGAAGGCAGAAGAATTAATCTTGTTTGGGGTATCAACCCATTACAGGGCAAATACACATGCGCACACTCATGCACAGATTCACTCCTTTCACATGACACACATGCCAACAGGCAATTCAGAAGTATGTCAGTTCACCTGTGGCACATCTTTATGATACAGGAGAAACTGCAGCATTTAAAAATAATCATCTGTGCCCAATAACAGGTACCAAATGTATAGATAAAGTACAAAAATCAGATGCCATACTGAAGCTAGTAAAATCAACAAATTATGCTTTTATTTTCACAGCAAAACATTTAAGGACAAAGTTCCCTTTCTCATTTCCTAAATGTTTTTTTCCTGCTAAAAATAAAACTATATTTTATTATTCTAAACCAGTTTCAGTTTGCATTCTGTTTTTTTCCCATTTACCTTTAGGAAATTGGAACACCAGTGAAACTCTACATGGACATACAAATCCTGCACAAAAGGCATCTCGGCTAATGTTTGAAGTGAGTACCAAGCAATGTAAAACCACATTCAAGGCTAGTTCTAATGTTGGAATATACTCCTCCATGACTTGAATGAAATTACTGCTTGACCAGGGAATGGATGAATGTTATTATTCTCTGAAACATTATTTTAATACTGTTCAGAACTATATGAATGATTCTGAGTGTATTCATCTGAGTTGTTCCTGAAACTATCCCATTGAGATTAGGGTACTAACTTGGTAAGTAAACAAACAAAAAAAAGTTAATCAGACTTTTGCCCTCGTAACCAAACTGTACTAGGCATGACTAAATCATTGTGTAACCTATACTCAAACATGGTATGTTGTTAAAAAAATTTAGGACTTTTACCAATAGGAAATAAATACATTTTATACCCAGTGTCCCCTATCTAAAGCACATTTTATGGCCAGCTAGTTAACACAGAGCTTTGTAGAGCATTGTAATGTGTTCCATGCCTCCTAACCTTTAATTGAACCATTCTTTTAAGTGGTGTTACTTGGATCTGTTTTCATTGTCATTTTAGAGCATCTTGGATCTTAAGTGCTACAACGGGCTTTTAGATGCAAACAAATTTAATACCAATGCATAAGGAAATGCCTTATACTTCACTATCATATCCCTTTATGGCATTCTAAATGGCAAAGAATGCCATATTTTTGTAAGTGGGGAACGCTTATTGTCATATTCTCAAAATATATGATGTCTGTTTTATAACTGCATCATGTTCAAATTTACTGTAATCACTATATTAAACAATGGAATAAGTGCATGTGGAATTGTACGCACTAAGAGTGAAATCTGATGGTTGTATCATCTTAGATGGCTACTTGAAGATACTGTTCCTTTATATATATATAAAATGTATATATATTTTTTTTTTACAAGGCCAGCATATTCCAGTTTACTGCAAATCAACATGTTAAACAAAGGAATCAGCACCTCTAGAACTTTACATCCTGAATCTTAATTTTTATTGATAAAGTCTTAGCTGGTTGCTTGCAGAAGCTGTCACTTCAGTGGAGAAAGAATATTTTATCAGGTGGGACTGACATTCTTGGTAGCACATGAATAAACCTTTAGTAGAGTTATGACTGAATGAATTATATTTGTCAGATCTTACCTAAAACACTTTTTCAGTTTTAAAAGGTGTGGTTCAAACCATGTACCCAATCAGAAACCATACTTAACATGTTTAAAGTTAAGTCTGATCTCTGACATCATTGGCGTATTTAACCACCATGCAATTATCTTAGCAGAAGTCCTCAGTCTAGACATAAGAATGGAAAGACTCTATTTATCTATTAGCAAATTCTGGGGAACTCACTTATCCAACGTGCACTGATCTCCAACTTGTCCACTCAATTATCCCCAGACTCTGCTCTTAACCAACATTCAAACCATCTGATTACATAAAGGCTAATTAGTGTCTCATGATTCATAATATAGAAAATGCTAGAAAAATCCAGGTAAATCACCTCTTCTTGTAAAACAACCACCTGCTTGGCAGACTGCATGAAATCTGGTTACAGAGCAGTGTGGATGCTGGAAATTTATATGCATGTTTTGTAATGGTATCAAGTTCCTTATTAAGTAACTTCATTACCAGCTTCTCCGCAAGTTTCCATAAGCAACTATAAAACTGATGGGCCTATACTTCCACTACCTGGAGATCATTCCCAAGAACCTTTGCTAGCTTCCAACCATGCAAGTAGATCTACAGCAGCAAAGTGAAGACAGACTTTCTACATTAATGATCGAGATTTAGTGACTGCTTTGTTCAAATCCTGCAGGACAATGTTCCATAAAAACATATTTTTGTAAACTGTACTAAGTACCCTTTTCTATACTAGTGTGTTTATATGTTGCCTCCTTGTTCTTTACAATTTTGTGGGCATTTTTGTACCATACTGTTATTATATTCAGCTTTTATTAATATTACTAGGTTGGGTCCAAAAAGGTGTGACAACAAATAAAAAGTAATGAATAATAACATATTTTCACGATCTGTCATGTCTTCCACATAAACAGGCACTACCAATGCACACTTCAATTCAGATGGACTATACATGTAGCCAGACTTACTAATTAACAAAAGATGAACATTTTGTCACAAATTTGTCTATTACTTTATTTTCATGCTCCCTTCCTTTCCTTCCTTCCGTCATTCATGCTTTGTTTTCTTTATTTGTTTACTCTGTAAGTGGGCTGTTCTGTGGATGTTTGTTAGCCATGACTTGGCACAAAGCAGCATGGTAAACTAATGTATATGCATTTTAAATAGAGACACACACACACACATATACATACATATATATATATATATATATATATATATATATATATATCGCTTATAAATATCTATATCCAAGTGTGTATATACATGCACATACATACACACACACGTGTATGTATATATATATATATATATATATATATATATATATATATATATATATATATATATATATATATATATATATATATACACACACACACATACATAGAGACACACACATATATATATATATATATATATATATATATATATATATATATATATATAAACTTATAAATATCTATATCCAAGTGTGTATATACATGCACATACATACACACACACACACGTGTTATGTATATATATATATATATATATATATATATATATATATCGCTTATAAATATCTATATCTATCTACGTGTGTATATACATGCACACCCACGTGTGTGTATATATATATATATATATATATATATATATATATATATATATATATACACACACACACATGCATAGAATTTAGAGCAGTCAGTGAGCCATTATATTTTTGGAAGGAAAGGGAAACCAGACATGAGATTACATGCAAATTCCAGATACAGTGGTGACAACTCAGAATTGAACCACAGACCCTGAAGTTTTAAGGCAGAGATACTCAGACCATCCTGCCCACTTATATTACTATGAAACATTTTGGTAGTGTTTTGATATCTCTTTTTATTATCAGAGCCATACCTGTGCTATTCCAATATTTCAGAGAAGGACTTGTATTGCTGGGTGCAGTAACTCACCACAATCTCTTCACTAAACTAAGTAGCACAGATGTTTTGGGGGGCATACAGACTGAGCATTGGGTATTTATATGAACATGAGGAAGAGGACATCGAAAGCAGATATGACTGTGCAGATCTGAGTAATTTTATGATGTGATGTGAAGTTATGGAGGCATGATTGGCTGAATGCATGAAGGTGGAATTATTGTGCATACATAAGCTTGTCTTCCTAGAAGGTAGGTGGGATGGTGGAAGGTCAAAATCATCTGCATAATTATATCCCCAGAACTAGCAAGATTCATACTTTTCTTCCATTTTCATATACCTCTTGTGGGGTACTTTTTACAGAAATGTAACGTGACCATACCAGCAGGAGATTGAGGTCCTGTGTCTGGCTGGCATGATAAGGTGTAAAGGAGAAGTGCACTGCATATGCAGTTGTAAAGGGTATTTCACACAGTTCAGACTAGTGGCCTAGCTCCATAACCTTCATATGAATATAGGGTGCTTTTCTGACACCATTTCTTATTTATTAAGTGGTAGGAGCACTGATGCTAATGTCTGTTCAGCCATGAAGCAGGCCCTTCTGAGTAATATAAAATGTTACGTGGAATACAGTTTCAAAAAGGCAATATACAGCAAAACAGTATAAATATATAACAGAATTGTGTGTCTGCATGTACTGAACTGAGAAATAAATAAATGAGCAAGGTTAAAAAGCAATTGAATAATAATTACATGTTTTGCAATTGCTCAAAATGTTAAGTAAGTGGGATTTGATTACAGGAAAAATTCAAAACTAGCACAACAGGAGGTATTCTAGCCTAGTATTTCAGGTGTTTACATTATCTGTGTATGATTATGTGACCAAAAGAGCCCATTCGCAGCCTTGTTTTAGTATTAAAGTACATCATCAGCCAGGATCGCTGAAGCATCTCCATTTTGTATGCAACCATTTTCTGCTTTCTCATTTCAACTTGCAAGTTGCTCAGCAAGCTGGCCCTGTATTACTGGATATTTGTTCAATTATGGAAGATTTAAAGAGTGGTTTCATAAATATGAGTATACTAGATCCTGTTGTGCATCCTATTGTCCCTTCTGCTCTGTGAAATATGTATGTTATACTAATACCGCTGCATCTGACTTGGCATATTCAGACATACAGTTCACCAGTACATAAATCTACAATAATCCTGTGCATTACCTGCACACAAGACTTACCATGTTGTAGTACAAGGTAGTCTGACAGTAAAAGACTGAGATATGAATGAATGAATGAATGGTCTTGTGTGTTTTTTCCCCCTTGGGAGGTAGTACACCTGCAGCAAAAAAAGATCTGCACTGGTTTTATATGCTACATAGATGGTGCACCTCACAAATATGGGCTACAGGAATATTTATACATTGAAATTTGCTTCATATATGACCTAGATTACTCAGGAATGGATGAAAAGGACTACAAACAACTTATGCAGCACCTGTCTTAACTTTTATTTCCTGTAGCATATATTTTGTGCTTCCATGATGTACAGCAGCTCCTAACAATGGGAATTTATTCCAGCGTCACTCACATTTTCCCTAGAAGTAGTGACAATGATCCTTTCATAGGTTCATAGGTAGGTACTAGGCTATCGGCCCTAGGGCCCATGCAAGCCTAGCCAAAAAATGGCATTCTAAATGGCAAAGAATGCCATATTTTTGTAAGTGGGGAACGCTTATTGTCATATTCTCAAAATATATGATGTCTGTTTTATAACTGCATCATGTTCAAATTTACTGTAATCACTATATTAAACAATGGAATAAGTGCATGTGGAATTGTACATACTAAGAGTGAAATCTGATGGTTGTATCATCTTAGATGGCTACTTGAAGATACTGTTCCTTTATATATATATAAAATGTATTTTTTTTTACAAGGCCAGCATATTCCAGTTTACTGCAAATCAACATGTTAAACAAAGGAATCAGCACCTCTAGAACTTTACATCCTGAATCTTAATTTTTATTGATAAAGTCTTAGCTGGTTGCTTGCAGAAGCTGTCACTTCAGTGGAGAAAGAATATTTTATCAGGTGGGACTGACATTCTTGGTAGCACATGAATAAACCTTTAGTAGAGTTATGACTGAATGAATTATATTTGTCAGATCTTACCTAAAACACTTTTTCAGTTTTAAAAGGTGTGGTTCAAACCATGTACCCAATCAGAAACCATACTTAACATGTTTAAAGTTAAGTCTGATCTCTGACATCATTGGCGTATTTAACCACCATGCAATTATCTTAGCAGAAGTCCTCAGTCTAGACATAAGAATGGAAAGACTCTATTTATCTATTAGCAAATTCTGGGGAACTCACTTATCCAACGTGCACTGATCTCCAACTTGTCCACTCAATTATCCCCCAGACTCTGCTCTTAACCAACATTCAAACCATCTGATTACATAAAGGCTAATTAGTGTCTCATGATTCATAATATAGAAAATGCTAGAAAAATCCAGGTAAATCACCTCTTCTTGTAAAACAACCACCTGCTTGGCAGACTGCATGAAATCTGGTTACAGAGCAGTGTGGATGCTGGAAATTTATATGCATGTTTTGTAATGGTATCAAGTTCCTTATTAAGTAACTTCATTACCAGCTTCTCCGCAAGTTTCCATAAGCAACTATAAAACTGATGGGCCTATACTTCCACTACCTGGAGATCATTCCCAAGAACCTTTGCTAGCTTCCAACCATGCAAGTAGATCTACAGCAGCAAAGTGAAGACAGACTTTCTACATTAATGATCGAGATTTAGTGACTGCTTTGTTCAAATCCTGCAGGACAATGTTCCATAAAAACATATTTTTGTAAACTGTACTAAGTACCCTTTTCTATACTAGTGTGTTTATATGTTGCCTCCTTGTTCTTTACAATTTTGTGGGCATTTTGTACCATACTGTTATTATATTCAGCTTTTATTAATATTACTAGGTTGGGTCCAAAAAGGTGTGACAACAAATAAAAAGTAATGAATAATAACATATTTTCACGATCTGTCATGTCTTCCACATAAACAGGCACTACCAATGCACACTTCAATTCAGATGGACTATACATGTAGCCAGACTTACTAATTAACAAAAGATGAACATTTTGTCACAAATTTGTCTATTACTTTATTTTCATGCTCCCTTCCTTTCCTTCCTTCCGTCATTCATGCTTTGTTTTCTTTATTTGTTTACTCTGTAAGTGGGCTGTTCTGTGGATGTTTGTTAGCCATGACTTGGCACAAAGCAGCATGGTAAACTAATGTATATGCATTTTAAATAGAGACACACACACACACATATACATACATATATATATATATATATATATATATATATATATATATAAATATCTATATCCAAGTGTGTATATACATGCACATACATACACACACACGTGTATATATATATATATATATATATATATATATATATATATATATATATATATATATATATATATATATATATATATATATATACACACACACACATACATAGAGACACACACACGCATATATATATATATATATATATATATATATATATATATATATATATATATCGCTTATAAATATCTATATCCAAGTGTGTATATACATGCACATACATACACACACACATGTGTTATGTATATATATATATATATATATATATCGCTTATAAATATCTATATCTATCTACGTGTGTATATACATGCACACCCACGTGTGTGTATATATATATATATATATATATATATATATATATATATATATATATACACACACACACATGCATAGAATTTAGAGCAGTCAGTGAGCCATTATATTTTTGGAAGGAAAGGGAAACCAGACATGAGATTACATGCAAATTCCAGATACAGTGGTGACAACTCAGAATTGAACCACAGACCCTGAAGTTTTAAGGCAGAGATACTCAGACCATCCTGCCCACTTATATTACTATGAAACATTTTGGTAGTGTTTTGATATCTCTTTTTATTATCAGAGCCATACCTGTGCTATTCCAATATTTCAGAGAAGGACTTGTATTGCTGGGTGCAGTAACTCACCACAATCTCTTCACTAAACTAAGTAGCACAGATGTTTTGGGGGGCATACAGACTGAGCATTGGGTATTTATATGAACATGAGGAAGAGGACATCGAAAGCAGATATGACTGTGCAGATGCGAGTAATTTTATGATGTGATGTGAAGTTATGGAGGCATGATTGGCTGAATGCATGAAGGTGGAATTATTGTGCATACATAAGCTTGTCTTCCCTAGAAGGTAGGTGGGATGGTGGAAGGTCAAAATCATCTGCATAATTATATCCCCAGAACTAGCAAGATTCATACTTTTCTTCCATTTTTCATATACCTCTTGTGGGGTACTTTTTACAGAAATGTAACGTGACCATACCAGCAGGAGATTGAGGTCCTGTGTCTGGCTGGCATGATAAGGTGTAAAGGAGAAGTGCACTGCATATGCAGTTGTAAAGGGTATTTCACACAGTTCAGACTAGTGGCCTAGCTCCATAACCTTCATATGAATATAGGGTGCTTTTCTGACACCATTTCTTATTTATTAAGTGGTAGGAGCACTGATGCTAATGTCTGTTCAGCCATGAAGCAGGCCCTTCTGAGTAATATAAAATGTTACGTGGAATACAGTTTCAAAAAGGCAATATACAGCAAAACAGTATAAATATATAACAGAATTGTGTGTCTGCATGTACTGAACTGAGAAATAAATAAATGAGCAAGGTTAAAAAGCAATTGAATAATAATTACATGTTTTGCAATTGCTCAAAATGTTAAGTAAGTGGGATTTGATTACAGGAAAAATTCAAAACTAGCACAACAGGAGGTATTCTAGCCTAGTATTTCAGGTGTTTACATTATCTGTGTATGATTATGTGACCAAAAGAGCCCATTCGCAGCCTTGTTTTAGTATTAAAGTACATCATCAGCCAGGATCGCTGAAGCATCTCCATTTTGTATGCAACCATTTTCTGCTTTCTCATTTCAACTTGCAAGTTGCTCAGCAAGCTGGCCCTGTATTACTGGATATTTGTTCAATTATGGAAGATTTAAAGAGTGGTTTCATAAATATGAGTATACTAGATCCTGTTGTGCATCCTATTGTCCCTTCTGCTCTGTGAAATATGTATGTTATACTAATACCGCTGCATCTGACTTCGGCATATTCAGACATACAGTTCACCAGTACATAAATCTACAATAATCCTGTGCATTACCTGCACACAAGACTTACCATGTTGTAGTACAAGGTAGTCTGACAGTAAAAGACTGAGATATGAATGAATGAATGAATGGTCTTGTGTGTTTTTTCCCCCTTGGGAGGTAGTACACCTGCAGCAAAAAAAGATCTGCACTGGTTTTATATGCTACATAGATGGTGCACCTCACAAATATGGGCTACAGGAATATTTATACATTGAAATTTGCTTCATATATGACCTAGATTACTCAGGAATGGATGAAAAGGACTACAAACAACTTATGCAGCACCTGTCTTAACTTTTATTTCCTGTAGCATATATTTTGTGCTTCCATGATGTACAGCAGCTCCTAACAATGGGAATTTATTCCAGCGTCACTCACATTTTCCCTAGAAGTAGTGACAATGATCCTTTCATAGGTTCATAGGTAGGTACTAGGCTATCGGCCCTAGGGCCCATGCAAGCCTAGCCAAAAAATGGCATTCTAAATGGCAAAGAATGCCATATTTTTGTAAGTGGGGAACGCTTATTGTCATATTCTCAAAATATATGATGTCTGTTTTATAACTGCATCATGTTCAAATTTACTGTAATCACTATATTAAACAATGGAATAAGTGCATGTGGAATTGTACATACTAAGAGTGAAATCTGATGGTTGTATCATCTTAGATGGCTACTTGAAGATACTGTTCCTTTATATATATATAAAATGTATTTTTTTTTTACAAGGCCAGCATATTCCAGTTTACTGCAAATCAACATGTTAAACAAAGGAATCAGCACCTCTAGAACTTTACATCCTGAATCTTAATTTTTATTGATAAAGTCTTAGCTGGTTGCTTGCAGAAGCTGTCACTTCAGTGGAGAAAGAATATTTTATCAGGTGGGACTGACATTCTTGGTAGCACATGAATAAACCTTTAGTAGAGTTATGACTGAATGAATTATATTTGTCAGATCTTACCTAAAACACTTTTTCAGTTTTAAAAGGTGTGGTTCAAACCATGTACCCAATCAGAAACCATACTTAACATGTTTAAAGTTAAGTCTGATCTCTGACATCATTGGCGATTTAACCACCATGCAATTATCTTAGCAGAAGTCCTCAGTCTAGACATAAGAATGGAAAGACTCTATTTATCTATTAGCAAATTCTGGGGAACTCACTTATCCAACGTGCACTGATCTCCAACTTGTCCACTCAATTATCCCCAGACTCTGCTCTTAACCAACATTCAAACCATCTGATTACATAAAGGCTAATTAGTGTCTCATGATTCATAATATAGAAAATGCTAGAAAAATCCAGGTAAATCACCTCTTCTTGTAAAACAACCACCTGCTTGGCAGACTGCATGAAATCTGGTTACAGAGCAGTGTGGATGCTGGAAATTTATATGCATGTTTTGTAATGGTATCAAGTTCCTTATTAAGTAACTTCATTACCAGCTTCTCCATAAGTTTCCATAAGCAACTATAAAACTGATGGGCCTATACTTCCACTACCTGGAGATCATTCCCAAGAACCTTTGCTAGCTTCCAACCATGCAAGTAGATCTACAGCAGCAAAGTGAAGACAGACTTTCTACATTAATGATCGAGATTTAGTGACTGCTTTGTTCAAATCCTGCAGGACAATGTTCCATAAAAACATATTTTTGTAAACTGTACTAAGTACCCTTTTCTATACTAGTGTGTTTATATGTTGCCTCCTTGTTCTTTACAATTTTGTGGGCATTTTTGTACCATACTGTTATTATATTCAGCTTTTATTAATATTACTAGGTTGGGTCCAAAAAGGTGTGACAACAAATAAAAAGTAATGAATAATAACATATTTTCACGATCTGTCATGTCTTCCACATAAACAGGCACTACCAATGCACACTTCAATTCAGATGGACTATACATGTAGCCAGACTTACTAATTAACAAAAGATGAACATTTTGTCACGAATTTGTCTATTACTTTATTTTCATGCTCCCTTCCTTTCCTTCCTTCCGTCATTCATGCTTTGTTTTCTTTATTTGTTTACTCTGTAAGTGGGCTGTTCTGTGGATGTTTGTTAGCCATGACTTGGCACAAAGCAGCATGGTAAACTAATGTATATGCATTTTAAATAGAGACACACACACACACACATATACATACATATATATATATATATATATATATATATATATATATATATATATATATATATCGCTTATAAATATCTATATCCAAGTGTGTATATACATGCACATACATACACACACGTGTATATATATATATATATATATATATATATATATCTATATATATATATATATATATATATATATATATATATATATATATATGTATATATATATATATGTATATATATATATATATATATATATATATATATATATATATATATATATATATATATATATATATATATACACACACACAGAGACACACACACGCATATATATATATATATATATATATATATATATATATATATATATATATAAACATAAATATCTATATCCAAGTGTGTATATACATGCACATACATACACACACACGTGTATGTATATATATATATATATATATATATATATATATATATATCGCTTATAGATATCTATATCTATCTACGTGTGTATATACATGCACACGTGTGTGTATATATATATATATATATATATATATATATATGTATATATATATATATATATATACACACACACACACATGCATAGAATTTAGAGCAGTCAGTGAGCCATTATATTTTTGGAAGGAAAGGGAAACCAGACATGAGATTACATGCAAATTCCAGATACAGTGGTGACAACTCAGAATTGAACCACAGATCCTGAAGTTTTAAGGCAGAGATACTCAGACCATCCTGCCCACTTATATTACTATGAAACATTTTGGTAGTGTTTTGATATCTCTTTTTATTATCAGAGCCATACCTGTGCTATTCCAAAATTTCAGAGAAGGACTTGTATTGCTGGGTGCAGTAACTCACCACAATCTCTTTACTAAACTAAGTAGCACAGATGTTTTGGGGGGCATACAGACTGAGCATTGGGTACTTATATGAACATGAGGAAGAGGACATCGAAAGCAGATATGACTGTGCAGATGCGAGTAATTTTATGATGTGATGTGAACTTATGGAGGCATGATTGGCTGAATGCATGAAGGTGGAATTATTGTGCATACATAAGCTTGTCTTCCCTAGAAGGTAGGTGGGATGGTGGAAGGTCAAAATCATCTGCATAATTATATCCCCAGAACTAGCAAGATTCATACTTTTCTTCCATTTTTCATATACCTCTTGTGGGGTACTTTTTACAGAAATGTAACGTGACCATACCAGCAGGAGATTGAGGTCCTGTGTCTGGCTGGCATGATAAGGTGTAAAGGAGAAGTGCACTGCATATGCAGTTGTAAAGGGTATTTCACACAGTTCAGACTAGTGGCCTAGCTCCATAACCTTCATATGAATATAGGGTGCTTTTCTGACACCATTTCTTATTTATTAAGTGGTAGGAGCACTGATGCTAATGTCTGTTCAGCCATGAAGCAGGCCCTTCTGAGTAATATAAAATGTTACGTGGAATACAGTTTCAAAAAGGCAATATACAGCAAAACAGTATAAATATATAACAGAATTGTGTGTCTGCGTGTACTGAACTGAGAAATAAATAAATGAGCAAGGTTAAAAAGCAATTGAATAATAATTACATGTTTTGCAATTGCTCAAAATGTTAAGTAAGTGGGATTTTATTACAGGAAAAATTCAAAACTAGCACAACAGGAGGTATTCTAGCCTAGTATTTCAGGTGTTTACATTATCTGTGTATGATTATGTGACCAAAAGAGCCCATTCGCAGCCTTGTTTTAGTATTAAAGTACATTATCAGCCAGGATCGCTGAAGCATCTCCATTTTGTATGCAACCATTTTCTGCTTTCTCATTTCAACTTGCAAGTTGCTCAGCAAGCTGGCCCTGTATTACTGGATATTTGTTCAATTATGGAAGATTTAAAGAGTGGTTTCATAAATATGAGTATACTAGATCCTGTTGTGCATCCTATTGTCCCTTCTGCTCTGTGAAATATGTATGTTATACTAATACCGCTGCATCTGACTTCGGCATATTCAGACATACAGTTCACCAGTACATAAATCTACAATAATCCTGTGCATTACCTGCACACAAGACTTACCATGTTGTAGTACAAGGTAGTCTGACAGTAAAAGACTGAGATATGAATGAATGAATGAATGAATGGTCTTGTGTGTTTTTTTCCCCCTTGGGAGGTAGTACACCTGCAGCAAAAAAAGATCTGCACTGGTTTTATATGCTACATAGATGGTGCACCTCACAAATATGGGCTACAGGAATATTTATACGTTGAAATTTGCTTCATATATGACCTAGATTACTCAGGAATGGATGAAAAGGACTACAAACAACTTATGCAGCACCTGTCTTAACTTTTATTTCCTGTAGCATATATTTTGTGCTTCCATGATGTACAGCAGCTCCTAACAATGGGAATTTATTCCAGCGTCACTCACATTTTCCCTAGAAGTAGTGACAATGATCCTTTCATAGGTTCATAGGTAGGTACTAGGCTATCGGCCCTAGGGCCCATGCAAGCCTAGCCAAAAAATGTACCCTGGCTTTCGCCACCCAAGAAATTTCTTTTCCTGTGCCCCTGTCGAGCAGAGCCACAGAAGTGATCCCCGGGGTGAATTTCCCATTTCCCATCCAATCATCAAGATTTTTCTTGAAGAGTGCTAATGAGGAGCTCTGTTTGACATAGATAGGTAGTCTGTGTTCCAGAGTATGGGAAGTCTCTGGGACAGGAATCTATCCCTCCAGCATGTTCTGTTTATTGTGGTGACAAGGTTTAGGTCCCTAGAGCGTGTAGCTCGGAGGGATTGGGATTTCTTTAAGTGTTGCATGTCCAACAGCTCTGGGTTTGACATAGCTTTGTATGTTAGGCAGAGATCGCCCCTGAGTAGGCGAGGCGATATGTGATGGAGTAAAGCTGTAGTTTTTTGAGACGGTCTGCATAGGGCATCTGTTTGAGGCCAGTAATCCTCTTTGTGAAGTATTTCTGTGGTCTTTCCAGTTGTTGCAGATGTCTTGTTAGGTACATACCAAAAGGGGCATTGTACTGTATAATGGGTCTAATGAGTGATGAGTAGAGGGGAACAATGACCTCTTTTTCTGGATGAGAATCCTTTTGTGATGAGATGAGCCACGTAGAAGGATTTCCTGACCACTGTGGCGATGTGATTATCAAAGGAGAGACTACTGTCCACCTGTGTTCCCAAGGTCTCATCATATTTTTGGCATTAAGTAGACTACCAGCTATGTGGTAGTTCATGGGTACAGAGTTTTTACCAAAGGGGATGACAATACACTTTTTGGCATTGAGCTTCAGGCCATGGCTTTGACACCAGGTATCTGTCTCAGTGAGGCCCTTTTGTAGTTTGTCCACATCATTAGGAGTTTCGATTATGGCTCCTAGTTTGCAGTCATCTGCAAACTTTGTTAGCCAAAGACCTTCTGTGTTGGCCTGCACTTCAGAGAAATAGATACCAAACAGGATGTCACCCAAATCTCTCTAATCAGAACAGTAATTTCATAACAGAGTTACTAATTTCCAAACACACTGACTTGTCTCTTCTTAAAGGCAATGACATGCTTGATATTCTACAAAAGATTTCTGGAATTTTTCAGTCTCAAATTCAGGGATTCAGCTGACGATCCATCAATACCTTTGCTCCTAATCTTAAGGGCTACATCTGGTTTTCCACTTAGTCCTGATATTTTGCTGTTATTCAACCATGTTGAGGCCACATTCTATGTTTTTAATAGTAGGAAGTTAACTAGAGGTTCTCTTGAATGGTCTTCAAGGACAGATTTGATGGGGAGTATCTTTTACAAAGGTTTTTGAGTGTTTCTTAAAATGACTTATCTATCCATCTACCTTGAATGAATTCAGTTTCCTAAAGGAGCGTTACCACCTTTATTCACTTTTCAGGTAAAACCCACATTGGCCTTTACAATTCCTAAATGTCCAAGGTTATCTTCATTCCTTGAAACTACCTTGCAGCAGAAGTAAATATTGCTCCAGTAAAAATATATGCTCATTAGAATTGCTAAGTTTTAATTTCTCATTTGGGTAATGTTTGGAAAGAGATTTCAGAATCATTGATGAAGGGTTTTAGGACGCCATTGAACAGATAGTTGTGGCTAACAGATGTCATGGCATTTCCAAGAAGTGGCTGTTCGGGTCTGTTCTTTTGCATTTTGTTTAAAAACTTTATGACAAAATGTATATTACTTCTACATGGTCAAATTGCAAAGCACAAGTATTTTATTATGATTTTGGTAAGCTCACAATAACTTGGTTGCTGACACACATTTTTTGTGAAAGCAATGTATTTTTATCAAAATTGAAATGCTGTATGTCACTACATTGTGATCATTTTTGACTTCGGATTTTTAACTGCCTATGCTCTCACAGCATATTGCAACTAAATATTTGGCATTCAGAAATCCTTTTGTGCACTAAACATTTTTATTTGTAAGAAGGGGGAAAACAGTTGGCCAGAGTTCATTAGGCAACCTTACTTGTAACTCATTACTAAATATCCTCAGATTATTAGCATCTGCTAGTTTTCTGCAGTTTGCATTAAAACATGGGTGGAAACAACAGATGATACCCTATTGGGAAACAGACATTCTAAATCAGGGTATTAATGTATGAGGAGAGTCTGTTATCTAGTCTGCATCTTTACAGCAACATATAAAGTGGTGGACTGAGAAGAGAAAAAAACAAAATGATTGCCATCTGGCTTCACACACTCTAAACATGAGTTATTGGTGAGCTTCATCTAAAGAAACAAATAATTAAAATGAAAACAAAGCAAAAAATAAAAGTAACTGCAACATAATTTACTAGGAGATTAGCTGCCATTTCAGTTTGCCCTCACTATTTGTGCCACTTAAAAAGCTGTGATTAGTGTGCATGGGAAAATAAATAAAACTAATGTAGTTACATGCATTAGAAGGATATGTATGTGTGTGTGTGTGTGTGTGTGTGTGTGTGTGTGTGTGCATGTATGTTGCTGTACTTCTTAAAAACTTTGGTCAAGAATTCTTGACAAAGTTAATAGTATAATATGGTGACATAGACCCAAAATCAGGAAAGGTTTTTAAATATTACCCTAATTCACATTAAACGTTAATAAATGTATATTTCCCTGAACAAGACTGGGTTAATTGACTACCTGTATTGCTAGAAAATCAAACATGTTTTTCAATGTACATTGCAAAAAATATTAAGCAAAATTAGGTACATTTGAGAGGTATGTGGCATTGGAGGAAGCAGATGCATTGTTTTGCACTGTATGTATTTTTTTAATTAATTTAATCACAGTGAGACATCTGAGGTGAAGACCGTCAAAAAACTATTTATAATTGATGAGTGTGTGTATCTGGGATTATGCATACATTGGAGAGCCTTCTCTCTACCTCTGCATGTGTGTGTGTGTGTGTGTGTGTGTGTGTGTGTGTTTGTGTGTGAGAATAGGTTCAAAGGTTAAACTGGGGTCTTTACAAGCCTAATCATGCAACCCAACCAAGTTTTGTTCCAGAATTCCTCAGGCGCCCATATGGTGGGATATGTTAGTAAAGTGGTAGATAAGGGTTATGTGGGGGATATGTTAGAAGGAGATTCATTTCCTTACTGTAGACCTCTGTCCCTCAGAGACATCGATATTTCACATCCAATGATCAAGGTTTAAACAGGGATAAACTCTGATTTATGTAAATGGGGAGCTTATTCCATAGCGCAAGGATCCTTTGGGACACACACCTATCCCTCCAGCATGTTCTATTTATGTCACAGACAAGTTCAGACCCTTGAATCTAGTATTTCTGGTGTTTGTCTTGCAGATGTGCAAGAGATCCAGCAGAGCTGGATCTGAGGAAACCTTATATGCTAGGCATAGATCGCCTCTCAATAACCTGTAGGGGACTGAGTACAGAGATAGGACCTTAAGGCAATCTGTGTAGGACAGGGCATTCATACCTTGGATTGTTCTGGCAAAGAACCTTTGAGAGTGTTCCACCTGTTGCAAGTGTCTGGCATGGGGGCATTGTACTCGATGACGGGGCTGAGTAGAGTGGTACTATTACTTCCTTGGATCTGGACGCCATACACTTGCTTATGAGTAACTCACTGTATATGTGTGTGTGGGCATTAAATATGTATATAATGATATATGGAGAGTCTTAACACCCCCTAGACAGTCTGATATTTCCCCAGTAACATCTACCCTGTTGGACATTATTACTTGCATAAAATGCAGTATCCTGAATGAAAGAAAGCATTTTGCAAGAAACCTTTTGCCTCCCCTCCAGTACCTTAATTGCCATCATAACCATTTCATTTGTAGTTGCAATTACTTATAATTTTCCTTCTGATGTTATTGACAATATAAAGTATATGCCCTATTTATATTCCGGATAGTATTTTTATCCTTGTTTTATAGGTTTACCACATTTTGTTCATCCTGTCTTACTAGCACATTATGTTTTCTTGCCTGTGATGTAATCTTGAAAGATGCATCTGAAAATGGCCATTATTTCATCAGTGTACTTACATAAGTAACAAAAGCAAACAAACACATTTAGAAAATAAAGGATTACATTAATTATAGTCATAATAATGAAATCAAGACTCTTGCATGTTACAGAGAAATAATCCAAACATTTACAGCATGTATATCATTCCCAGTAATAACTGTGCACTGGGGCTTCAGCTGGGTTTGTATGTTAAATGGTGAGAAGTCTGAGCTAACCTATCTTCATGGCATAGAGGTGTATCTTACTAACTGTAACCCAGAAGACAGGAGTTTGATTAGTAACTTGTGCTGGAGGAGCCAATTGGTTGGGGGGTTGGGTTGGAAAGAAGTGGTGTTTTGTTGGCTCATCCATGCCAGGAGCGAGGGATGGGGAAGAGAGTTCTCTCAATAATGTGACACTCTCCTACTGATGGGGGCAGTTTTCTAATCACAGAACAGGTAGCTGCAAGCATTTTGACAGAAAAGATAGCTGGGACTGACACTGTGTGCAATGATGTGCATTACATCAGTAGCTCTGCCCAATAAGGGCATGCCAAAGTCACTTATTCTTCCCAGCCCACAAAAGGAGTGGTCATTACTAAGTACCAGGGACACAAAATGAAAAATGTAGTATTGGGGACAGATTTAGGGAAGCTGATAGTTGGCTAGTGGGCATGCAAAGGAGGCCAAGAATAAAAACTTAAAAAGGGAAAAAATAGCTTTAATAATTTTTATGGTCTCAAAATAGTGAGGGGATGTTTTTAGAGCAGTCAGTTTTTAATGTAGGAACCCTTCTCCCCTCTCATTCTGTAAAATAATGGTCAGCATGTGTTTCATTATATTTCTTTTGTTTTGTTCATATATTTTGAATGCTAATGAACAAGCCTCATTAATGTACATTAAAATACACTGCTTCCTTTTTGCATGCCTATATTCATGCCATTTTCATACTGAGTTTTTCATTTATTCCTTTTTCAGTATCTCACTCACACTTTTAAATGTATTATGCAACATATATCTCTCCTTAGGTCCCTTATTAATATAATTTGTACCATATTGTTTTTGCCTAAGACCTTTATAATTTATGTAGTGTGATAAAAACAGTCAATTTCAAGACAAAATGTTTGTGTCACTGTGATGTTTTGCTTTTTACGACTAGGTATAGTATCTTGCATTATGAATAACAGCTTACATTATTTTAGTATTCATGACTATTTCACTTTTACATCAAAGCATTCTGCCTTTGTAGTATAGCCGGAAGCTTCATCTATTTAATCTTGCTGTGTGCTTTTGCATAATATATATAAAAATATTCAGTAAAGATTTTCTGTCCAGGTAAACTCAATAAACAGTGACAAGCCACTAGAGGCTTAGGTAAGTGGATTAATTGACTTAATATGGATGATTATGAGTAGCTGTCCAAGCATAGCCAATTTATGTGTTAAAAACATGGGTGTCAAGAAATTCCCCACAAAAGCAGAGCAAAGCGAAATTTCAAAAGTGAATTTTTTACATACACAAAGAAAACTTCACACCTGAGGTTTGATCAAGATAAACTAGTCATAATTCTTTGCGGTGCATGGAGCTTTATCTGCTCCATGTAGTACTAGTTACAGAAAAATAAAAATGTAGGTGCACAAAGTGTTTTACAGCTTTGAAAGCCATACAATACTTAATAAAGCTACATGCACAGCGAGAAGTGAAGGGCCCATTTGATGAATGAAAAACTTCAAATTGTGAGAGGCACTTTGCTTCACCACACTATTTTTGTAAGTGTGACAAAGTATCGGACAGCTTTTAAACCTGCTTAGCTTCTCACTGCTGTGCTGTGGATATTATTGACTGCTGCTTTGCTCTAACTTGAGACTAGAGCTTATCAGCATTGGCAGGTGCTAAACAAAACTCTGTAGTGCATGAAGCACTGTGATTATGCTCTGAAATTGGATAAAGATAAGCTTCTTAAGCATGACCCCACAGAGCAAGACTGGATCTTAATAGCACTTAGGGTACTTGACAAAACTTTGTTAAGGATACCTAAGGGGTGTTAAGATCAGGTCTGGCACTAAGGACTGTCTGAGGGGACTGCTGGCCAACAAAGAGTGTGAGGAGATGAAACAGTTCCTAAAATCTTTTAGAATTTCACTTTGTCACATTTATAAAGTATGTCAGAACAAAGTGGCTAACAGCTTTTAAAGCAGTTGTTCCAGAGAGGGGTACTTTGTTTCTGCCTGCTATATTGTTATGGTATAATGTTTTACTGGCTTTGAAAGTGGTTAAAACACTTTATATTCTTACATTTGTTTCTGTAAGTGGTAGTACATGGAGTAGTTAAAGGTCCATGCACTACAAAGAATGATGATTGGGTCTCTGATCATAGCAATTTATTATGCGTTCTCAACATGAATCCCAAGGTTCACCAATTGTACGTTGGTCTTGAGGAAAATTCATTGGCATCCTTGTCTCAAACCTACAATAACCTGGTTATGACTGCATGCCCCATCATAATTCACTATGTTAAACACAATGTTTATGTTAGAGATGTACTTAAGTTATCTTTTTTCTGAATTCAAAGCATAATCAAACCACTATATGTACCAAAATAAATAAAAGCAATTCATTATGAAAGATAATATAGTTAGCTTACTAACTCTTACAAATAGACAGGTTTTCCTTAAATATCCTGTAAAATGACTAAATATCTTAGTAAATCAGTAACTGCTGTATTTTAAATGTGCATAATTTTAACACAATATAGCATGGTGCAATATACTGTTTATAGACTTGCACAATATTTGCAAAAAACACACAGTTCTGCTCTTAATTTATATGAGGATTTGCCGTGGAGACATATTTTGCTCTCACTTTTGTAGTACTGAAACCAGTGTACATCATTTCCTATGCATCACTGGTAAGCAATAACAATTACGTAAGTTGTGATGAATGCAGTACCCCAGCTAGCTGTGTTCATCAAGGTTTAATCTCTTTAAACAATGATTCCATTAGATGTATTTAGATCCACATTGTTATCCAACTCAGGCTTAATTCAGAATTAAGCCCATGCAGATTTAAAATTAAACGTAGGTTAAATATTAATAAAATGCAGTGTGTGTAATAATAAACAATCTGCTTTAAACAGCATTAAAGGTTATTATACTTTAAGGACCATGAATGTTTGATTTTTTCCAGGACTGTTTTTTTTTTTTTTTTTTTTTTTTAATTTTGGTGGTACACACACTGTTGAACACATACAGTATTTTTAAAGAATTGCATGAGGCATACTGTAAAGCAGATATCCGGCTGTGGTATGCCTATAATGCAAGGATTATTTGTAGAATGATATCTTCATTACATCACAGATTCAGCTGTACGCACCCGAGGTGTGTACATTACTGCATAAAGGTGGATGTTAACATCCTCCCATAACTATTGCTTTCAGTATTCAGGTAATATGCACAATTACTGTGGTGCTTAATTTTATGTATGCTAGTGCCTTAAACTGAGAGCAGCAGTAATTACATTGCTGAGGAGGGGGCAGGTAGTGGAAGTAACCATAATCATTACTTAACACTTTTTCTGGTCCTCTCAAAATAAATTACTCTACTACACCACAGCTGTTAGATTTCATTATTCCACTTGAGTGTGGAATAAAAATCACCTCTGATCTCCTACAGCTTCATTAAAGATGCATTTTCTCAGTTACTGAGTTTTTTCTTTTTATATTTGCGGTTTTTGCATCATCTAAATGTACTGAATTTCTGTTAGTTGGTACAAATGGATATTCCTTGCTGGAAGCAAACCAAAATATTATAAGCACTATGGCAGCTTTCTAAAGATTTAATGTCATTAAACATGCAAGCTACTGGGCTCTAACCCTAGAGCAGATGCTTGCTTTATTAAATCTGTCACTGAATGCATAATTAGAATAAACGGCATAATGCACAAATGAGATGGAGGGAACAATTCCTGCTGCATCTAGTCAATAAAAACAGGCTTCTAAAAAATACACCTACAAATGGTCATCATAATACCCTATGGCAAGTTTAGTTAAGCAAATAATATAAAACATATTCGTGCAATTCTCCCTCTTCCTTACTCAAATCAAAGTTGAAATTAAGGTATCCAACCAAATGCAATACTGATGGTCATAACTACATAAAACCTTTGACCTGAAGATCTTTTCCTGGGATGCAGAAGGGAAAGAGACTCCAATGTTCTAATTAGGGGACAAAAATAACACACCTGCTATCTCATGTTTACAAGACACGAGCAGAGCTTTAGAAAACGTCTCCATTCTTCTACAGTTGTAGATCTCTGTGCAGTGTTTCACTACGCAGCACACTGAGATTTGTCAAAAACACTGCACCCTGTGAAACATATCACCATACCTCAGATGATGGCAGAATACTGTACGGTGATTCACAGCCTAGGTGTGGCATTATAGTTTGGCAAATGGGAGATTGTTTGCTTTAGAACACACTGTCGTAGTTCACAAAGATGTCGAAGATGCCAACATAACTGAAATTCTAATAGGGTTGTCATTTAAGTGTGGTGGCTAAGGAAATTTTTTTAAATGTTATTCGAATTCTGTACATTGTGAACAGCAGAAAGTTTAGGAAGCTTAAACTGAAAATCTAATGTCAGGCATTGCTGACAATGTCATTCAAAAACAACTACCCTAAACTAGCAAGGGGGGGTTGCCGCCATCCTGCATCCACTGTTATACACACTTTTAATTGCCTTGCAGTTCTGTTGTGGGTTGGGGAGCAAGTTCCCAGTAGGCATTGCACATTATGTCCTCTTAATCGCTCAGCTTTTTAAGAATGTGTTTCACATAAAAATTTCCTGGAAAATAAGAGGTATGAAATTATAATTACAGCATTGACCCATACCATTCAGGGAGAAGTGCTTGTTACTACATATCCTGCTGTAAACAGCCGAAAAACTGACAGTGATACCAACATTTCAGAGAGCAGACAGGCACTAGTACTCTGGAAATACAGCTTCTGCTTTTACAGATTTCAGAGATTCCCTCTGCACCTGTCCACTGGTAAATTTTCTTAGTGGCTTCCTTATTCATTCTTGAAAATGGTCCCCTATGGTACTGTACCCCAAGCAAGTACCCAAAGATTTCCTATCTCTTGTTCCTCCTTATTTGTGTAATCATTTTAAAAATTTCACAGTATAAAAATCAGGGAATAATCTGAAATGTTAGAAATTACATGTAACCCAATCTGTAGGCCAGTTCAACAACTTTTTTAATCAGAGTACAAACTATCAGCAATATAAGACAGTAATGCAACTAGCTGAAAAGGACTTGAACCCAATATGCTGCAATAATAATAGCCGAGAAGGTGATTTTACTAACTACTCAAAGATTGACATTGATTGATATGAATAATTTCTGCCCAGACTAACTTGCCCAAGTCTCTCTAGACTGATTTCATGCATATATTCCTGTACCTGAAATAGCATTTCTCCACGTTCCCTTAACCTTTTTAAGCAAGCAGTTTGCGATGAATTGCATTGCAGTGCTTGTGTGCTGTTGTGTGTTGTCAAGGCAGTCAAACGGAGGTTTTCTCTCTATTATTTTTTCCCCTATCATTTTTTTTTTTACTTTCAGATGTTTTTCACATCTATCCATATATCAGTTTAGCAATTTAGCTTTATGAAACTGTACAAAAATGTGTACATATTATTTGAGCAATGCATGTCTCACGGTGTTATAGAAGTTAGCATAGCTACTTCACAGTACTTGGATTTGTGGTTCAGTTTGCAGTTGCAGTGCCTTCTGTGTAGAATCTATATGTGCTCCCCATGTCTATAAGAGTTTTTACTAGGGTCTCCAGATTCGTCATACATCCAAACCAAAGACATGTTTGAACTAACAGTAGCAAACTACAGTGTAGTAAGTTTATTACTATCATGTTTTATAACCAAACTTCTCTGGTAACGGAGACCTTTAACAGGCAACAGAAAAAGCATTCATATTTCAAAGGGGCAAATGAAACTGAAATCGCTAAAATACTTTTCCTTCAAAAATATGGCTTTACTCAGCATTTGGATGAAGGTCAAACAAAAAGTAGTGACAGCAGTACTAGTGCATATGCAGAATCATAAAACTCAAATGAACACTGGAAGCTGAAACTACAAGGTAATATTCTTCTGACTGTACACTGACTCTTAGCTATAACACAATACAACAATATAAAATAACTGCATACAGGGGCTACAGAGATGCCTTAAAGTGACTAGTAAGCCGCAAACATATAGCATTTGTACATAACTGATGACTAACATCTCACCTTTAAACCGATCATTAAGCCTGTCTAAGTGATGAGGTGCTATTTAGGCAGAACTCTACAGTCCAGTTTTCATGATTCATACTCTCCTAGATAAGTCTAACAAAAGCTGCCTAGGATTTTCTAATAGGCTACCTGCCTCTGCTCAATATACTGTCACTGATTATGGCTCTCAGTGATGCAGCAGTCCACAAGTATACAAACAGGGATGCACTCTTAGCAGTGCACTACACTTCTTGTGCATGACAATAGTATAGTGCGTAAGATGCAGAAATGGCGGTAGAGTCTCTGATACTAGGCCTTCACTGGGATGAGATGCTTGCTACTTGGCCCTCGCTGGGATGAGATGCCCAATACTAGGAGAGGTATGCAAGTTGCTCCCACTGATATTGTCATGGGCCAATATGATCATCTCATGTAAAATCTTACTAACAAGGGATTTCTGTAGGAAATGGCAAGCTCTTTTATCTCTAGGCAACTGCAGTATGCCAGGAAGGAAATACTGTCACCATTTAGTCTCACATTCATAGCTGTGGTACATGGCAGAAGTCAAATTAGCATTCTCTGGTAGTGGGCAGTCACTAACCATGCATTCCAATATATACCAGATGGGCTTAGTGATTTCTGAACACATCGGCTAGTGAAAGTTATTGATAAAAAAACCCTCATCAGGGGCTTAAACACATATTTTCTGAGTCCCCTGAGTTCAGACTGGACAACATAAGATTTAACAGAATCTCAGGCAACTGACAGAGTGGTATGGAGGATGAGCATGCGTAACCTGGGTGGGGTGGGGGGGGGGCCATGGTGGTTCTCAGATCATTTGACTGGCTCTGGTGGAAGCCAGGGATTGAGAGAGTATCATACTGGTCTTGTAGGATGGCTGAGGAGGTGGGTTGCCCTAAAGTCCAGGGAGGGCACATTTTCATAGGTCATACCTCATGGCTTAACCGGCCCCATTGCTTAGTTTCATAGGGGGGGGGGGTCTAAGAAAAAAAACCTTGATGTTCAGGATAGCACATCTAATGCTGCTAGCTGTAGCTGTACACTACTGGAGTTCAACATTATACTGAGAGGAGTTTGTACTTCTTCAGATCTATTTTTTTGGAGATATTAGTGGAATAATTTTTGAGACACAAGCAGAACTCTTGGTATATTTAAAATATTCTTGGGTAGGGCAGAAGGCATTACTCATATCTTAACTATGGCTGCGGAGGATGTGTTTGGGCTCAGAGTTCAGTGTTCTTCTATACAAACTCACTATTCTATAATGGACCTTCCTGACTGCCAGCAAAACTGTCTAAATGGAATTTAAATTCAAATGATGAGGTTTTAGCATCTTTGGGTAATTTATTCCATAGCTTGGCAGCCTGAATAGAAAATATGTTATGTTATTCAAGCTTAATGACTTCATCTTGTCAATGTGCAACAACACATTACTATGAAGAGTGCTAATACCATTGTTCATAACTATCAGGCTTAAGGTAGCAGCTGGGGTACTGTTGTGAATACTATAAATTATTTTAACAGGACCCCTTTTATGTCTGCAAAAGACTACAACTTCTTTGCTTCTAATCTCCTACCACCAGGCACATTCTTAACAGATATGATTTTCTGAGTGAAGGTTCATTGGATTTGCTCTAATTTTTTTTTCAAACCTTTGAGGATGCCTTTATAGATAAAGACAATCAGATTTGTATAAGTCTAATAATGCCTTGTGGTCTACAGGTGTTGGCTTATGTACTTTAAAAATTCATTGTAAGAATGAGGTGTTTACCTGCCTTTATGGAATTATTATTGCAGATATTTTAACAAACATTTCTTTACCAAAGTGGTCCTGAAAAACCCACTATTCAAGGTTCTAGCATGGTGCTTTAAGATGAGAGCAGAACAACCCAATGGACAGCAAACATGATTTTCTTTTACTCCAGTGAGATGATCCCTTAACCTTATTGTTTTATTTATAAACAAGGCAGTGAAACTCGGCAACACCACTTTTCTCAGTATTCTGGACACTAATGCATTTACTAAAAAATGTCACATAAAAGGTTGGTGGTACAGTGTAGTGTCCAACTGTATTGTACAGAAGAAAGAAGTCTTAACTGTATCCCCAGTGACCCAGGTTTGACCAGTAGGCCTGGAAACTGGAAAGGCCAACTAGTAGGGATGGGACTAAGATGTTAATTTGGCCTGTCCATCATAAGGAGAGGGAGGAGTCAGCTGCAGTCTCACCACAGGTAATGCACTTGGAACATGAAAAAGCATCACACCACAGGAATGCTCTACCTATCAAGGAGTGCAGGTGCTTAGCAGGTCAGAGATTGGAAGAAATATTTACCCACACACCTCTGATGCAAGAACCATTGCTCTAACCTGCTTGAGTGCAGAGGGAAAACTATAAGGGTGCAATACAAAAAAAAAGCTGTAAAGGAAGATATCCTGCAAATTCCGAAATCATGCCTTCCACTGCTATCAAATATGATGTGGACATGAAAGCAAGCCGCCCCTTATAAAAGGGAGGCTGCCCCTTGGAATGATATGAAGTGATAAAAGGCTGGACAGGATAGGAAATTAGAAGTTCATTGGAGGGAGATTGATAAACATGGCTTGCATGGGGCCAAAAAAGTAGGGGTGGCAAGTAGTTATCCCGTTCAGTTATTAATGGTCTGATAAGATGTACCATGGATAGTAATTAGGAAGTGAAATGATTCACTTTTTGTTACAAAAGCAAGTTACTATGATGATACACTACCTTTTTTGGCAGTGCCTAAACCTTCAACAAGATACTATAATGGACGGCACCGCTGCCTTCAGTAGCGTCTTCCTTGAACTTACTAGCATGACAAGGCTAGTTCCATTAACTTCCGATTCTTTGGGTTCCATGCTAGAGATGCATCCAAGAACCTCCCTGGTTTTTGCTCCCAAGACCTTTTCCTTTTCAGTTTTCTGGATGCCTCCACTCATGTCTTTTTGTCTGTTCTTTCTTGTCCTTTATTTTTCTAGTCTATACAACTGTTGAGAAACTCTTAAAATACTCAGGATGAAAATCAAAGGTTTCCCATACTGCCCCACAACCTACTGTATTGTCAAGCTGTATTATAAGCATGGACATGGTTCGACAGTTAAAATCACCAATATAATTCATGGTCGCAACCCCTTTTGGAAAGATTCAGTAATGTTATGCAACCAAAATCACAAACTCTGGTTTAATTCTCAGCTAGGATGCCTTATGTACATAGTCTCCACTGTCCTCCTTGGGCTCATCTGGATTTGTTGTTGCTGCTCCAGTTTTCTCCCACATTCGAAAGACATGCAATAGGTGGATTGGACACTCTAGCTACAGGTGTCTGAGAGAGTGTGTGTGTGTGTGTGGGGTATGGAAGAACAATCGTCGAAGGGGTACCCACCTGGTGGTGAGAAAATCAGCACTAGATAATTGTCACTGTTGAAGTGACAACCTGACCCCATGTGAAAACATATGTACAAGGAATTGTGGATATTTGGATGGATGGATAAATCCAACACACCAAAGCTAAAAATGAGGAGCTGAAAATAAGTTTACAACATTGTAAATTAATTTTTGTTTCCTCATTTTGAATTTTGGGGTTTGTGATATTGGAGTTTAGACTTTAACTCCACTGTGGGTTCATGTCATTTGTTTGTATTGATGCTAACAATATTACTCCAGTCTCTGGTCTCAAATCTTAGTAATAGGTTACTTCATTCTTTGATGTATTAAAAATAAGTTGCCAAGAATTAAAAGGGAAGTCTAAAAATGCCATGCTTAAATGAGAATAGAGTAACGATATTAAAATCAACTTATCCAAGGTCCTTAAAGGGCTGAAAAGTTTGATTTTGTGATTGTGATAGGTGAAACTAACAATGTGGGATAAATAATTTAGAAACTTTTAGAAGTGATGTAAAAAGTATTGTGAAATTGCTTTACAAAATTAATTTCAAACTCACATCTTATTGGAGGCAGCAATACAGTTTACAACTGTATAAGGAAAAAATGCATTTTGGCAACATCAACAGAACGGTTTGAAGGGACAGATATAGTACATAGAGGACACCACTGCTGTGGAACAGACTCCCCACACAAATAAAACAAAGTTCAGTCCTGCCCATTTTCAAGTACAACTTAGATCTATGGATGGGAAACAGACTATTTACCCCAGGACTTATATATATATATATATATATATATATGGGGGGGGTGTGCAGGGGGGGCAAAGTTTTTTGGTGTTTGTGTGGTTCATTTTGAACCTTCGATGTTCTGAACATTGATGTTCTGGTCTCAATGATCAGAACGTCAATGTTCTGAACATTCGATGATTCAAAGTGAATATATATATATTGCCAGGTAAGTGAAAGTGTAGACTTTTGGGTGTGTATGCAGGGCAGCAAGGTGCCCTGCATGGTGTGTGTGTGTGTGTGTGTGTGTGTGTGTGTGTGCCAGTGTGCCATCTGAGTGTTAGCATTGCAGGTAGGGTACGGGAAATCTCCTGTTTAGTGCTACCACATATAGCGGTAAACGGGATATTTCCCTTACCCCACTGTAGTGCGATCTCGGAGTTGGAATATTAAAGTAAGGGTGTGTGGGGTGCAGCCCCCCACATGGGGGGGTGCAGGGGGGGGGCAAAGTTGTTTGGTGTTTGTGTGGTTCATTTTGAACCTTCGATGTTCTGAACATTGATGTTCTGGTCTCGATGATCAGAACGTCACTGTTCTGAACATTCGATGATTCAATGGGATGGGCAAGGCCAATATATAACCAAATGGGATATGTTATTTCAAGCACAAAAAGGGAAATTGGCTAGGCTTAAAATGGCCCCCAAGGGCAGCTACCCTAGTACTTACCTATGACAAAATTCATTTTAGTTATAAGGGAAATAGAATGTTGTTAAATAGACTAACTTAGAAGATAAAAACTGTTTGCAAACAAAAAAGGGTAAGTATAGTAAAAATGGTGGCAAGCATCTCTTTAATTTAAAGAACTGCACACAAACATTTTTAAATATCTGACCTGAAAACTAAAGCAACTAGAGGGGGCTCTGATGTAATAATGGTTACTAATACTTGTTTTTCAGACCATAACAAACCTTTAGCCATACCAGGGTGAGCAGCCACCATAACTTTTGATCAATAAAAAAAGAGTGTATTGTGTCAGTTTACGTTAACAACTAGTTTAGCTCTATTTTAATTTATAAAGGCACTGAGTATGAGACAATTGTAGTTAAAATCAATTTGAAGTGCTCAGAATGAAAGATTGTTCTGTTTTATAAATCACCTAAAATAAATAGGGAAGGCACAGTGGTGCAGCGGTTAACGTTGTCGCCTCACAGCAAGAGCTTCTCCGGTTCGATTCTCGGCTGGGGTGCCTTCTGTGTGGAGTTTGCATGTTCTCCCTGTGTTCGCGTGGGTTTCCTCCGGGTACTCCGGTTTCCTCCCACATTCCAAAGACATGCATCTGGAGCGTTTCTCCCCGGGCCTCCGCTGAAAACAGGCTCTGTGGAACCTAGTCGGACATTCCCGGTCAACAAATGTTAAATAAAAAAAAAAAAAATAAAAAATAGTAGGTTTCAGTCTAACTCTGTGTACTTAATCTTCAGAGTGGCTGTCATGTAATAGCAGATGATCTTAATGTTCCAGACGTGGAATGGGGAACAACAGATACAAGGAAAGGAGTTATTGGTAAATTAGTAAGTTTTAATAAGGAATACAGATACGAAGAAATTGTCACTGAACCAACTACAATGGATAAGATACTGTATGTTATGCGGGTAACAGCTGAACGTCAAGGGTTTCTTGGGAAATGTAAACAACAAATGTTTTGGAACAGTTTGTAAATTATGGTCCAAGAAAGGTTTATTACAGAGCAGATTATATACTAATAAATGGTCTACTAAGGGATTAGAACTAAAAATAAGTAATGTGTAAGAGATGGGTCTATGTCCATAATCGAAGAGCCACACTGTCGAACGTATCATCTCATCGATAATGCAGGCTGTCAAATTGTTCCGACTATGATCACGTTACAGTAGAGAGCAGGAAGTTTGTCCTTTTCCCCACTGTAATGCTGGTTTGACAGCATGCATTGTCGACGAGGTGATGTTTTACAACGTGGCAGTTCAATTGTTTGGAGTAGACCCGTAACAGACATCTCTCGGATTCTTGGGATATTTTTTACTGATGCATTGTCCCTAGAAAATGGAAAGGTTTTAAATGTCTATGGTGGACTAGAAAAAAATGAAGAAAAAGTAAAAATAGAAAAGATGATAACACTAGATTAGTAGATATCAAAAGGTTAGAACTAATTATAGAAAGTTACTAACAGAACCATAGCTAGCTCATACAAAAAAAAAAAAAAAAAAAAAAAAAAAGATTCACACAGTTTCCAGATGAATGAAAACCGATTTAGTACAGACGTATGCCCATTAATAGCAGCCTGGACTTTTAAAACTGAAAATAGCTGTACAGCACCCTGTCTTGGCAGACTAAATTATTTATTTTGTTGCGAAATCACTGCACAAATTATTCCATGATTACAATTATTTGTTCCAGGAAACATTAATAACAAGTTATGTATGTATGCTTTGGAAGGAGGCAATTGCAGTTCCTGTATTTAAAAGGTAATATAAGCTTGACTTGCATATGAAATGAATATTTTTAGCACGTTTTATGTGAATTCATTGCTGGAACTTCAGTTTCTAGTAAGGACATTTATCAATGTGGGTTTACTGAAATATTTGCCCAATTTAATACGTTTGGGAGATTTTAGATATAGGACATCCAGTTGATGTGGTGTATTTAGACATGGCTAAAGCCTTTGACTCAGTTCCACGTGATGAGATCCTGAGAATAATAGAAAAAAAATAAGTTGAAGTGACACACACACACACACACACACACACACACACACACACACACACACACACACACATTCGTGACCGAAACAGAAGATGCCTGGGTTAATTAGAAAGGCCATATCACCATCTAAAAATGTTGTCACTGGGGTAATGCAGGGATCAGTGATGGGCCCTGTTCCACTTACAATTTTTATGTCAGATTTTCCTCTGCTAAAAGACGTTTGGATCAGAAAGTTTGCTGACGACATGAAGGTGGGGTTTAGAGTTTCTAACTTTAAAAGATCAACACTGTCCTCAGCAATATCTGGATAACTTGGAGACTAGGCCTAAATAAAAAAAAATATGGTGTTTAATGCGAAAATTTATTTTGGTGGAAAAAATCCCATATGAGAATAATAATATGATTTTGGATGAAGTTAGCAGTATAAGAGACTTAGGAATCAGGATTGATAAACAATTCTCATTTGACGCAAAACTGATAGCTGTTCTAAGGAAACATTTTTGCATTTCAAAGATATTCTTTAAATAATTTCAAGTAAAGAACAAGACAGCTTAATTCCCTTCTAATCAGTGGTTAAGAGCACTTATTTAATAGAGAGCCTCTGCATGTATTTTACAATAGTGAACAAATAAGAAAGGTGGACAAAATTCAAAGATAGCACACAAGACACATGCAAGGAATAAATAAGTTGAAATATAGGGATACGTTGGACAAATTTCTTTATACACAAGTAATTACAGGGTGATGAGGGGAATTTTATACTTGGGTAGAAATGTATGCACAGTGTTGACATGTCTTGTCAGTGTGGGACCTGAAATTAATCAACAATGGGGCATTAGGAAAAAGAAATTGTGGAAATATAAATCCTTCCTAATTAGGGGGATTCCCATTGCAGAACGGGACTGTGGTTGAATGCTCCTCATCTGCAAGTCAGGAAAAAGGCAGCTCTAATTTTATTTAAAAGGAATTTGGATTTGTGGATGGGACCTAAGGTATATGACCCAACTCGGATAGATTGCAAACTCTGAAACTCTTTGAAAGACAACTGAATGGCTTTGAGTTTGAATCAGCATACACTGAACACTGAATATTGATAGAGGAATATGGTCCATATGCAATTACCTTGTTTGGTAGTTGAGTTAGCAAGATCAAGACTGAGTTGCAAACGAGCATCACCCTGTAGTCTTGGGTTCGTTTCTTGTCGTTTTCATTTGCTTATTACATGACGCACTTAAACGAAGGTCCCTGTTTGCACTGGGAAAGAGGCACTGCCGATCTCTGGCAGTTTTAATACAGTAAACAAAGCTAAATGAATAGAAGTAACATTTCTTTATTTAGCATGAATTAGTCTCTAGTTTTAATCATAGTAGAAGACCAGGCAAATGGCAGAAGAACTCTGATAACTTCTGCTCATGGGCTCCTAGGATTGGATGAAAGGGTACAGGCGCTTTCTTTCTGAGTTTCACCAGTACCTTTCCCTCCGTTCAGCCACAGAAAACTAAATAAAGCCTTACTGAACACTACCGTAGAATGTCATCATGTGCTTGAATATGTGACTGCCTAGGTTGTAGAATATAACCTCTAACCCCTTCTATGCTAAGCATCAATGACCACTAAATCTACAAGTGGCTGATAGAGAAAGGCAACCATTGTCAGGGTTGTAACATAGCTTTGGAATACTTGCTAAACATTTTACTTCCCATACAAAATAAATTCTTCTCACCAGACACTAGAAGAATCAGAGGCCAGATTACTTCACAGATCAGTCCAAAGCTTTGAAAGCTAACCAAACTCCATCAGCAGTATGAAGTCGCAGAATATACGAGGAAACTCATCTCAGTGGCCATTTATGCCTTGCCAGTACCCACCATTACACTTTACCTCCTATTATTATTATTCCAAGTTAATCTCAAAGAAACAAAAACTGTACAGGTGGGCTAGATACCATTCATCCGAATAAGAAATGAACACAAGCAGAAAACCTAAGAATTGTAAAGGTTAGTAATGACATGGTTATTTTTCAGATCAGAGTTAGCATTTTAAAAGCCCCCTCTTTAGATATGCAGACATGGTATATTTACCGTATCAAACATTTCTAGCAAGCATCCCATCTGTTTAGTGAAATCCCATCGTCACCTTGTATGGCACTGGAATATCATGTAAAATGTTGGCATTCATTCAGTGGCCAAGGACACGGTGCCATAGGCAGGACATTCATTTTCAGCCAGCCAATGTGCTTTGTACCAATGGACTTCACTGCTTGTACTTCATGATGAGAAGGGTGAACAGTGAACATTTCCATCTCCTGATTGTCCTTTTTAGCCACCTGA